>NC_041385.1:96895095-96914835 GCF_002162155.2 Triticum dicoccoides | reverse complement strand
TAGCACACCCCAGACAATTGTTAGCCGTGTACAGCGCCCCCTCCATGAAGAACTCCGGTGACAAAAGATGATGAGATAGAGTTCAAGGATGGAAAGAATAAGATTAAGGCCCTGCGATGATTTAGATGGGGTTTCCGACGAGATGGCCGAGGAAAAATTGAACTCTGAAAAAGAAAAGATGAAAACACTTGAAACTAGAATTTATTCATCAAGAACAAACTCCGAAGAAAGGGATTAATCACTTGGATGAAATAAGAATAAGATTTATTGTATGCGTATCCTTCATCAAATTAAATTGATGACAAGCAATGAATTTTCCATACTACTTATTCTTCTTGAAAAAGGATTGAGAAGTGACATATCGCCAACTTGAGAAGGTCTTCATTAACCACCGGTAGGTTTGAAAAGAACGAATGGATTACAAATGAAAAGGGGTCTTGAACGAACCAGCCGAAGAATTCGAAAATGACTGAGGAAAGATAATGAATCACCGGGAAGAATTAGAAGAACCAATAAGCTAGAGGGGATTTAGATGCAAAAGAACAAAGAGATCATGAGCTGATTAAAGAACACTTGAATGAAGCACCGGGATAATTGGATAACGTTAGCTGAAATGCGAGGACGAAGAATTCTTCTGGAATGATGGCCTCCGGTGAAATGAAAAGAAATCAACTCCTGAAATACTCCGGATGGGTAAGAAAACAATATCTGTCAAATGGAATAATTCAACAGGATAACAAGAAGCTGAAACCCTGAATCTTCGAGAGAACGGACAAGATTTAGATCAAAACTCTTCTTCGATCTTCAACTGACGACGAGAAAACACCACCAAAATTACTGAGATACTCCGGGAGAATGAAAAGCAGAAGAGGTTGAGCCAACAATGAAAAGTATTTGAACGAGATCTTGGAGAAGGCATGTGGCTGATTGGATCCATTCTTACGTCACACTTCGAAGGAATTTGAGAATAACTCTGGGAGAATTAGAAGAGTCAGGTAAGATCCTGGGAAAAGACCTGTGGGTTAGGGCCCACTAAAAGAAAAGCACCGTTGGAAAAGGATGTTGAAAAGATAGATGATGCACCGAAACAATTGAAATATTTGAATGAGGTGACAACCTCGAAATAATTGAATGCAAACAGAATCTTCTGAGATGTCTTCAGCACTCCAGAAGGATAAGCTGGCGAGAGGCGAACGAGCAAGGAAAACACTTGATCCAAGGAAAAAGAATGTGATCAACCCGAAAAACTTGAATTGAATCCACCGGAGAAGAAAAAGAAATGAAGAATGTCGAACAAAACGAGAATTCACCGGTTGAAATAATTGAGGGAAGACTGAAGAGACTCCGTACGAATGAAAATTGATGCTCGAAAAAGACTCAGGTTCCGGGAAGAAGAGGGTGGGAGGGCGGGAAAACAAAGGCAACTTGGAAGGGAAACCGACGAATATCTAGAAGTGAAAACACCGGTTGAAATCATTGAGGAAAAAATCAAAGACTTCGCACGAGTAGGAAGGATACTCGATTACAGGCTCCGGCTCCAAGAAGAAAAAGGGGTGGGCGGTGGGAAAAGAAAACAACTGAGGATGGGGAAACAACTTCATTGAGAGCGAGCTGAGGATTGAACTTGGCAAAGATGAAGAGGCTCGAGTCAACTTGACAAGAAACGCACCGGATGAAAAGAGCTGAGAACCAACGATCGGAAAACCAACTGCGTGATCCTAAAGAAAAATTTGAATGGGAAGAGGAGTAATTCAAAACACCTACGTCAATATTCCTCACCAGAGCGACGAAGGGGCTGAGGAGTAAAAAGAATCCTACTCTCCGACATAACTAGACTCCGAAAATAGTTTTCTTCTAGACTCAACAACGGCCAAACTATACGATCAATCAAGGGGGCTCCTAGGGTCAGTCGAGGCTCTGATACCAACTTGTCACGCGCAAGATGTGACCCTATCCTAAAGGAACTCGAAGGTCCCACCAAGGATAGAAGCGCATCTTGAAGACGCTTTTGCAAGGTGGATATCATTACATCAACATTACATAATAGTGGGGATACATCCAATACATACAATGTCACATGAATACAACAATACAACATACAAGAACAACATCCGACTACGGATGAATCATAAATAGAAACTCAAACAATATCCACCCTGCTAGCCCAGGCTGCCAACCTAGAACCTATCCCCTGATGGAAGAAGCAGAAGAAGAACTCCAAAACAAGCAACATCCTCTCGCGTCATGATCATCGCATAACCTGTACCTGCAACTGTTGGCGTAGTAATCTGTGAGCCACGAGGACTCAGCAATACCATTACCATGGGTATCAAGACTAGCAAAGCTTAATGGGAAAGGAAGGGGTAAAGTGGTGAGGTTGCAGCAGCGGCTAAGCAAGATATGGTGGCTAACATACGCAAATGAGAGCGAGAAGAGAAACAAAGGAACGGTCGTGAAGCTAGCAATGATCAAGAAGTGATCCTGAACTCCTACTTACGTCAAACATAACCCAGAAACCGTGTTCACTTCACGGACTCTGCCGAGAAGAGACCATCACGGCTACACACACGGTTGATGCATTTATATTTCGGATCTGGTGTCAAGTTATCTACAACCGGACATTAACAAATTCCCATCTGCCACATAACCACGGGCATGGCTTTCGAAAGATAATACCCTGCAGGGGTGTCCCAACTTAGCCCATGATAAGCTCTCGCGATCAATGAAGGATATTCCTTCTCCCCGGGAAGACCCGATCAGTCTCGGAATCCCGGCTACAAGACATTTCGACAGTAATAAAACAAGACCAGCAAGACCTCCCGGTGTGCCGACATTGAAAGGATTGATATGGTTGACTAGAGGGGGGTGAATAGGCAACTAACAATTTTTAAGCTTTTCTTTACCAAATTAAACTTTGCAACAAATAGGTTGTCTAGATATGCAACTAAGTGAGCAACCTATATGATGCAATATCAACTAGCACGCAAGCAAACAAGAGATGTAACAATAAGTAAGCTTGCGAAAGTAAAGGCACGAAATAACCAAGAGTGGAGCCGGTGGAGACGAGGATGTGTTACCGGAGTTCCTTCCTTTTAAGGGGAAGTACGTCTCCGTTAGAGCGGTGTGGAGGCACAATGCTCCCCAAGAAGCCACTAGGGCCACCGTATTCTCCTCACGCCCTCACATGATGCGAGATGTCGTGATTCCACTATTGGTGCCCTTGAAGGCGGCGACCGAACCTTTACAAGCTAGGTTGGGGCAATCTCCACAACAATCGGAGGCTCCCAACAACAACACCACCACGAAGCTTCACCACAATGGAGTATGGCTTCGAGGTGACCTCAACCGTCTAGGGTGCTCAACACCCAAGAGTAACAAGATTCGCAAGGGATAAGTGGGGGGAATCAAATATCCTTTGGTGGAAGTGTAGATCGGGCCCTTGTCACCCAATCCCGAGCAAATCAACAAGTTTGATTGGCTAGGGAGAGAGATCGGGCTAAAATGGAGCTTGGAGCAACAATGGAGCTTAGAGGTGGAAGAGGTAGTCAACTAGAGGTAGAAGACATCCCTTATATAGTCGTGGAAAAAATCCAACCGTTATCCACAAGTTCTGCCCGCGACTCATGGTACTACCGCTCCAAGGAAGCGGTACTACCGCGACGCCGCGCGGTACTACCGTGGAGGGCCACGGTACTACCGTGGCAGCTGCACAGGCCGGAACAAGCCTGACGAAGGAGCAGTACTACCGCTTGCGCGGTACTACCGCTCCCCCTTGCGGTACTACCGCAAGGCAGGAGGGTCACGGCCTGGGAAGGGCGCCGATGAAATAAATTACATCCGTGCCTACTTCCGCAGAAACTAGGGTGGTGCAAAAACCCGACGCGGTACTACCGCCTGCGAGGCGCGGTACTACCGTGGTCGGCGCGGATGTAAAAAATTACATCCGTGCCTACTACCGCGACACTGTGGTACTAGGCCGAAGGGCCACGGTACTACGACTCCAAGGGAGCGGTACTACCGTGGGCCACCGCGGTACTATCGCGCTAGACGAGCGGTACTACCGTGGGGGGCGCGGATGTAAAAAATTACATCCGCCCCTACTACCGCACCGGAGCGGCACAAGGCCAGGGGGCCGCGGTACTACCGCACCAAAGGGGCGGTACTACCGTGTGGGGCGCGAATGTAAAAAATTACATCCGCCCCTACTACCGCACCGGAGCGGCACTAGGCCAGGGTGCCGCGATACTACCGCACTAGGGGGCAGTACTACCGTGATGCGCCGCGGTACTACCGCTTGTACCTGCGGTACTACCGCAAGTACAGCAGTAGTCGCCAGTTTTCCACACAACCAAGATAAGGACGGGTAGCTCCAAAGTGCAAAGAAAGGAGGGACAAGTGTACGTGTGATTCCACCCTACCTTTCCGACGTGGACCCCCTCTTAATAGTACGGCTCTCCTACGACTCAAGTCCACCAAAGAGAAACGTAGAACAACGCCGGCTTCAACAGTCTCCGAGGGGCACCGAATCGTCTTGTGCCTAATGATGAAGTATCTGAGGGACTCAAGGGACACGATTAGTCCGCACGAGCATTTGTAATCAATCACCAAAACACTTAGGGATAAATATGCCCTTACAATCTCCCCCTTTTTGGTGTATTGATGACAACACGGGATTTGCACATAAATAAGATAATTTTAGAGCAGTGGCAAACCCCACTTCTCTAAAATATAGACGGGGCTCCCCCTAGATGTGTGCACTTTAGATGAATGCTTTGGACTGCATGGCACACAAACTAGGATCAACACTCCCCCTATATTTTAGAGACCAAGACATGATAATAAGCATAGCATAGCATGAAAGTAGCACAATATAACACAAGCTAGCTAGGATAGATAGAGTGCATATGTCTTACACCATACGAAGTAAGATAACCAAGGTTCAAACGAGAAAAACAGCAGAGAGTTCAACTGAAAGCAGCAAACACACGACACACAAACTCGCAAATCCCTACACTCTCTCCCCCTTTGGCATCGAGAAGCCAAAAAGGCAGAGAGGACACCTAGACACACAAGAGGTGGCTCAAGCAGAGAAGTCGTCCCATGGCTCTTCGTCAGACGCCTCTGCAGCTGGAATGGACTCCTCGACGTCCTCCTCAGAATCAGTCCACCTGTATCCTTGCTTCTCCATCCACTCGGTCTCAGGAGTGATGTGCTCCTCAGACCCGCCAGACACATCCTCGCCATAGAGCTACAAGACCTTGTTGTGCCGGCAACGACTCTCCTTGGACTCCACGTGAGCCCTATACTGGCCCTTGGCTTGCATGCAGAAAAGAGACTTCATCTTATCCTTCAACTTCTTGGCCCAAGATGGCCTAGAGTCACTTTGAGAGGGCCTAGCAGAACGGCCCCCAGCAACATCCTCAGCGCCAGCAACATCCTCATCAACAGCAGCAGCCCTAGCAACAGACGCCTCAGCACGAGTAGCGGTGTTAGCCCAGTTGGGTTTGACCCTCAGACAAATGGGCTCATGGCGAATCTAGTCTGGAGCCAGGAACTCCTCCTCAGGGTATATCTTCTCCCAAGTCTTCGAAATCAGCAGAAATAGGTAGGGCCCATAAATAGGCACCTTGCGGTTGAACACAGCAAACCGAAGCTCACACCACATGATGTGAGAGACATCAAGTGGCTGAGTCTGAGACGAGCGAGCCTCCTGGCAAATAAGCATCATGTCCACCATATAGGCATGAACCTTGTCTTTGTCACCGATGCGTGGGAACAAGGAGTTGCGGAAGATGCGGTACATGATATCCAGAAAGGGGTTGAGGACCAAAATTGTCTTGCTATTGGCGAGCGTCTTCTCAACCATGAACGGGGTGAGCTTGTCCTTGTCAGCAGAGTCAGCATTGCCGTGAGGGCGAACACCCACAGGAGTGTCAAGTCCATCATCAGCAACTTGAAGCAAATCCATAAACTCCTTCCAGGTAGCAGACAGCTTGCGGCCGTTGGTCATCCAGGTCATCCTTCTTTCTTCATTGGAGTGAAAGTACACTGAAGCAAAGAACTGACATATGATCTCAGGGTCATAGTCCAGGTGGAAGGAGATCACATGCTCAATGCCAAACTGCTCCACCAAGTCCAGAGCCTCCCCAAAGTAGTCACAGAACTTGTCCTTCCTCATGTGGTGCATATCAATCCACTTCACTTCCACATAGGTATTCTGCTTATTCTTGATGACATCCAAATAGATCTGGGTTTGGGTCTTGTTCCAGAACAGTTCACACCCTCTGACAGTGGAGCGAGGGGTCACATAAGGGTGAACCTGCCTGAGACGGACATACTCTGTAGGGCCTATCTCATCCATACCCCTGGCGGGCTCCTTGTGCTTGCTAGCTGTGGTCTTGACATTTCGCTTGGACGCAGATGATCCCTCGGGAACTTCTCCTGGGTTGCACAGACGCTTGGAGCCAGTGTCATGAACGGGATTGGCCCGGCGAGAGCCACCACCTGAGACACACACGCAAAGCACCAAAACAAAAGGCGAAAAGAATCAATGCAAAGGCCATAAGACAGCACAAGAAACCCATAGAAGATAAACGAGAAAGTTGGCATGCGATAGATGTGAACCACGGTAGATCTGCCATGGTTTACGGTACTAAAGGCTTAGTACAGCTCCAGACACGGTAGTACCGTGAGGGGTCACGGTAGTACCGTGGCTGGGGCAGTAGTAAAGTTTTAGTACCGCACGGTGCGCGGTAGTACCGCGCCCTAGGGGCGGTAGTACCGTGCGAGCGGTAGTACCGCTCCCTACGGGCGGTAGTACCGCGTCGCGTCAGATCTAGCAGGTTTTGAATCTGAAAAAGAACCGCGAAGCCATGGCGGTGCTACGATGATCAGATCTAGCGCAAGACAACAATACAAGTGTAAATCCTATGCACTACCACACTCCTTCATCCTAATCTTGCAGAGATTTAGTCTAGGAATCTCAAGAACATACAAGCCTCCCCCAAAACCTAGAAGAACCAAACACAATCAAAAAGGAGAAGGATTTGGGGAAAAACCTTGGTCCATAGCAAGAGCACGTGGTGGGGAACGATCCCACCGGACGGAATCACGGAGGGCAGCCGGTGGAGGAGATCCGGCGACGAACGCCGGCTCCGTTCGTGAGCACGGGAGAGGAAGAGACGACATGGAGAGAAAGATGACGAATGGGTATGGGGAGTTAGAACTCCCCCTGCCTCGGCCTTATCCCCACGCGCTCGAACCGGCGCGGTAGTACCGCGAGTCATCGCGGTAGTACCGCTCGGGCGGAAGTACCGCACCGAAGCGGTAGTACCGCTCAACCAGGCGGCAGTAAAAAATTACTGCCGCTTGGGGATGGTAGTACCGTGCTCCCATCAGCGGTAGTACCGTGGTTGGCCGCGGTAGTACCGTGGCCGACCGCGGTAGTACCGTGAGCTCACGACACCGAAGGTTTCAAACAAAAGAAAAATACACCTTCGCACGAAAAACAGACACACACCCAAAACTAAAACAAGCACATACCAAGGGAACAACAGGAAATCCCTAAGTGACAAAGCCTCTCGAGGAGAGAGGGCGGTGGCCGAAGCCACCTATGTTTGAGTTGGATGGTATGGCACCGCGAAGAATTATCCTTGGGCCCATGACCAAAACTCGTCTTTGAAGCACAAGTACCATCAAAAATGGCTAATGTGAAAGAGGTGATCTATTTATGCATAATGGGGGGAGGGAGAGTTCATTGAGAGAACAACACTCCCCCTATGTCCATGCCTACACCTAAACTAGACAACAAGTTGAGTGTGGTGGGGGGTGCACGGGTTCAAGTCACATTGCTCAAATCAATGATATTTAGCTCATGCCTTAACTCGCGAAATCTTGCTTCATCCAAGGGCTTCGTGAAAATATCTGCAAGGTTATCATGAGTGTTGACATACTTGAGCTCGATCTCCCCTCGCCTAATGTGATCCCGGATGAACTGATACCGAATCTCAATGTGCTTCGTCTTGAAGTGTTGCACCGGGTTGAGAGAAATCTTGATGGCACTTTCATTATCACACCAAAGAGGCACTTTGTCACAAATGACACCGTACTCTTTTAAAGTTTGCCTCATCCATAGGAGTTGAGCACAACAACTACCGGCCGCCACATACTCCGCTTCGGTGGACGAGAGAGACACGCAACTTTGCTTCTTGGAAGACAAACTTACCAAGGAGCAACCAAGAAATTGGCACCCTCCGGAAGTGGACTTCCTATCCACTTTGTCTCCCGCCCAATCGGAATCCGTGAAACCTTCAAGCTTGAAGTTTGCTCCTCTTGGGTACCATAAGCCAAAGTTTGGGGTATGAGCCAAATATCGAAAGATTCGCTTGACCGCCACAAAGTGACTTTCCTTTGGTGCGGCTTGAAAACGTGCACACATCCCCACACTCAACATGATATCCGGTCTAGATGCACAAAGATAAAGCAAGGAGCCAATCATGGAGCGATATACCTTTTGATCCACCGCTTTACCATTGGGATCGATGTCAAGTTGGCACTTGGTAGGCATTGGTGTAGTAGCCGGCTTGACATCACTTAGCTTGAATCTTTTAAGCATGTTGAGTGTATTTGGCTTGGTTGATGAAGGTTCCTTCTCTTCTTTGTTTGATGTCGAAACCAAGGAAGAACTTCAACTCTCCCATCGAAGACATCTTAAACTTGGAGGTCATGAGAGCGGCAAATTCTTCATTGAAAGCTTTGTTAGGGGAACCAAAGATAATATCATCAACATATAGTTGGCATACAAACAACTCCCCGTTGACCTTCTTAGTAAAAAGAGTGGGGTCAATTAGCCCTACTTCAAATCCACGATCTTGTAACAACTCGGTAAGGTGGTCATACCACGCACGTGGGGCTTGTTTAAGGCCATAGAGTGCCTTATCGAGTTGATACACATGATCCGGAAAGTAGGGATCCTCGAACCCGGGGGGTTGCTTGACATAGACCAACTCATTAATAGGACCATTAAGAAAAGCACTTTTCACATCCATTTGTTGCAACTTAAAGTTGTGATGGGAAGCATAAGCAATCAACAAACGAATGGATTCAAGATGAGCAACGGGAGCAAAGGTTTCACCGTAGTCGATATCCTCGACTTGGGAGTAGCCTTGTGCTACCAATCTTGCCTTGTTGCGAATGATGTTCCCATGAGCATCTTGCTTGTTCTTGAAGATCCACTTGGTTCCAATGACGTTGTGGTTCCCGGATGGTCTTGGCACCAATCTCCACACCTTGTTGTACTCGAAGTTGTTGAGTTCTTCATGCATGGCATTGAGCCAGTCCGAGTCTTCGAGCGCCTCATAGACCTTTTGGGGTTCCACACAAGAGACAAACGCGTGATGTTCACAATAGTTTTCCAATTGTCTACGAGTACTTACCCCCTTTCTTAGGCTTCCAACCACATTTTCCATGAGATGGCCTTGAGTGGTGAGCTTGGAAGCAATCTTCGCGGCACGACGCTCTAATTCCTCCTCGGGTGTGGAAAGAGGAGGGTTGACTTGATGATCTTGAGCGACGTCTTGAGTTTGTTCTTGATCTTGAGGTTGCTCTTGATCTTCAACTCGCTCGAGGGGGAGACCTTGACCTTGGGCATCATTTAGTGGTTCACCACCGTCTTGAGGTAGATCTTGCCCTTGGTCTTGATCACGAGGTTGAGGGCCTTCACTTTGTTCTTCGGAAGCGTGTGGGTCTTGATGAGGTGATGGCTCTACTTTAGTAGAGCATTGTCCTTCTCCTTCGGCCACAAGGGGTTCCTCAATGGGTAGGATTTGACCAATACCCATTCTTCTTATGGCTTGGGGAGGAATTTCATCACCTATATCACAAGTACCACTTTGCTCCACTTGGGAGCCATTATTTTCGTCAAACTCCACGTTACACGTCTCCTCAATGAGTCCGGTGGACTTGTTGAGGACACGGTAAGCATGAGAGTTTGTAGCATAACCAACAAATATGCCCTCATGAGCTCTAGCCTCAAATTTAGACAACCGAACACCTTTCTTGAGAATGAAACACTTACAACCGAACACCCGGAAGTACTTGAGGTTGGGCTTGTTGCCGGTGAGAATCTCATAAGGAGTCTTGTTCAATCCTTTGCGAAGATAGAGCCGATTGGATGCATGACATGCGGTGTTGATGGCTTTGGCCCAAAAGTTGTACGGAGACTTGAACTCCGCCATCATGGTCCTTGCCGCATCCATCAACGTCCGGTTCTTCCTCTCCGCAACACCATTTTGTTGAGGGGTATAAGGTGCCGCATATTGATGCTTGATCCCCTCATCACTAAGAAACTCATCCAAGGTGTAGTTCTTGAACTCGGTGCCATTGTCGCTTCTTATTGTCAAGATCTTTGCATCATGTTGACGTTGAGCTTCATTTGCAAAGTTGATGACGGTTTGTTGGGTCTCACTCTTCCTCTTGAAGAAGTATACCCAAGTGTATCTTGAATAATCATCCACAATCACCAAGCAATACTTTCTTCCTCCAAGACTATCAAAAGATGGAGGCCCGAAGAGATCCATGTGAAGGAGCTCCAAGGGTCTCTTTGAGTAGATGATGGTTGAAGGAGGGTGAGCCTTTTCATGAAGCTTTCCTTCGATACAAGCACTGCAAGCACGATCTTTGGCAAAACTAACATTTGTTAGTCCACGGACATGGTCCCCCTTGAGAAGACTTTGCAAATATCTCATATTGACGTGGGCTAAACGGCGATGCCAAAGCCATCCCATGTCAACTTTATCCATTAGGCATGTCGCGGTCTTAGTGGGTTGCTCCGAAAAGTTAACCACGTAGAGGCCGTTCTCGACATGCCCAACAAAGGCTACTTTAAGAGTCTTGCTCCACAAGAGGGCCACGGTATCAATATCAAAGAATGTAGCAAAGCCCATGAGTGCAAGTTGACGAACGGAAAGTAAATTGAATGCAAGGGACTCAACAAGCATGACTTTCTCGATCGTTAGATCATGAGAAATGACAACCTTGCCGAGACCCAATACCTTAGAATGTGATGCATCACCCCACTCGACATTGGTGGGCATAGATGGAATCTCTTGCACGTCCACCACCAAGTCCTTGCTCCCGGTCATATGATTTGTTGCTCCACTATCGAGAAACCATGATCCCCCACCGGAAGCAAACACCTACACGAGATCAATGCTTGGTTTTAGGTACCCATTTAGTAATGGGTCCTTTGATGTTAGTAACAAGGGTCTTGGGAACCCAAATAGACCATTCAATGTACTCATAAGAAGAACCAACAAATCTAGCATAAACATGTCCATCACTAGCATGGCACAACACATATGAAGGGTTAAAGTCGCCGGCTTTGTTTGAGGAAATGCTTTTTCCCTTTTGGACATCAACTTCCTTCACTTTCTCCTTCTTCTTCTTGGAAGCACCCTCTCCCTCTTTCACGAATGTTTGTTTGAGGGGAGGAGGATGATTGGTCTTGTTGTTCTTCTTCTTCTTGCTCTTGGACTTGGGTGCAAACCCAATTCCTTCTTTGGCCACAACTTCCTTTTGATTGCTCAAAAGGTCGTTGAGGTTTTTCTCACCTTGAATGCAAGTCACAAGGCCTTTCTCAAGTTGATCCTTCAACTTGGCATTTTCCTCCACAAGATGCACATGCTCACAACATGGGTTAGTAGCACATGCATTATCAATTAATACCATATGAGGAAAGGTGGCCTTTTCCTTGATTAGCTTAACTTGGAGTTGAGCATGAGACTCTTTGAGGCTAGCATGAGTACCCTTCAAGACCTTGTGGGCCTTGTCAAGTATCTCAAACTCCTCTTTGAGTCTAGCATGATCAACCCCAAGTTTAGCCTTCTCGGAGGTTAGCACACGAGACATGACAAGAGCATGATCAAGATCTTTCTTTAACTTAGCATGGTCATCATTGTGTGACTCCTCAAGAGTCAAACGATGCACACGCTCTTCCTCAAGAGCATTAGAGAGATCCGATATCTCATCGGCATAGTCACGACTATGACCTTCCATCTTGGAGATGGTTTCTTCGTGAGCCTCGATCATGTCATTGGCCTCACCAAGTTGTTCCAAGAGAGCAACAAAGTGCTTCTTGGACTTTCCCTTGAGCTTACTCATAAAAGACTCAAATTCATTCACTTCCTCATTAGACTCAACATGTCCATCAATGCAATCCTCCACAGAGGGATTAGTAATGATGGTGGTTGTGATGTTGGGGGTTACCTTGTTTGAAGCCTTAGCCATGAGGCATCTAGCGGTGATGTTTTCGTTGGGTGATTCGAAGAGAGACACCCGGGGAGTAGAAATGGCAATGGATGCCATGGCCGTTGCTTCTTCATTCTCATCATCATCGTCATCCTCTTGGTATTCTTCTTGAACCACCAACCCGCGAGTGGGAGTCTTCTTGGCGAAGTTGTTCTTGTTGGGGAAGGACTTGGCTTTGTCTTTCCGAATGAACTTGCCACCATTGTCTTCCCGCTTCTCGTAAGGACAATCCGCAACGAAATGGCTCACATTTCCATAGTTGAAGCAAGTTCTAACTCGTTGCTTGCCCTTGACGCCACTTGAGTTGTTCTTGTTGAAGTTGGGTCTTGAGCTCTTCTTGCTCCAAAATTGTCTTGAAGCAAGGGCCATGTGCTCATGGTAGTCAAACTTGGTGTCTTCGGGGTTGCTTTCCTCATCTTCCACTTCTTCCTCTTCTTCCACAATAACCTTGGCCTTCAAAGCAAGGTTAGGCTTCTTTGCTCTTTGAGAACGGAGCACCGCATTGTCGGCGGTCTTGTCCAAGATGTTCATTGCCACAAACTCATCCAACACTTCACTTGAGGTCATGGTGTGGAAGTCCGGTCGTTGATGAATGACGGAGGACATGGCTTTATTGTAGGGCATCATGGCCTTGAGGAACTTCCGCTTGATCCAATTGTCATCCATGTCCTTGCTTCCATGATCTCGAAGTGCCACCGCGAGTTTGGTCACTCTTCGAAAGAGCTCACGAGGTTCTTCATCTTATTTCATTGCAAACTCATCGGCTTCATCTTGCACCACTTCATAGTTGGACCGTTGAATGCTAGCACTTCCACGATAGAGACCCTCGACACATTTCCATGCTTCTTTAGCCACGACATGGGGTCGAAGGTGAGGGAGATCTTCGGGAAGGATTGCATCTTGGATGATGAAAAGAGCACTCTCATTGAATTGATTGTCCACGGCTTCTCGAGGGGTGAAGTTGCTTGGGTCATGAGGATAAAAACCTTCTTCAATGATTCTCCAAAGGTTAGTGTTCACATGTTTCAAATGACGCTTAAAGCGATAGACCCAATTATCAAAATCTTCATGTTTCTCATATTTAGGAGGTGGACCGGCATGATTCAAATGAGTGGAGGGAATAGGCCCTCCATAAACCGGGGGTTCCACATGGGCAAAGATGCCGGTGCCATTTCTACCACTAGTAGAAGGACTCTTTTCATTGTTAGCTTCCCCCTTGTCGGAGATAGCATCCGTCACCTTGTTAGTAGGATCACCCACTTTCATAGGCGCGGTAGATAGTTTAAGTCCCTCTAGGAAATCATTAAACATGCTTTTAACCTCGGTCGTCATGGAGGTTTTCAATGTGTCTAAAGCCACATTGAACTCCTCACGAGAGACCGAGGTTCCCCCTTCGGCCGAAGATGAGATGGGATTCACACCGGAGTGTTCCTCCGCACCATCGTTGGTGTCAACCATACTCTTCGGACGGCAAAGTCCTTAATAAAGAGACGAGGCTCTGATACCAATTGAAAGGATCGATATGGTTGACTAGAGGGGGGGTGAATAGGCAACTAACAATTTTTAAGCTTTTCTTTACCAAATTAAACTTTGCAACAAATAGGTTGTCTAGATATGCAACTAAGTGAGCAACCTATATGATGCAATATCAACTAGCACGCAAGCAAACAAGAGATGTAACAATAAGTAAGCTTGTGAAAGTAAAGGCACGAAATAACCAAGAGTGGAGCCGGTGGAGACGAGGATGTGGTACCGGAGTTCCTTCCTTTTAAGGGGAAGTACGTCTCCGTTAGAGCGGTGTGGAGGCACAATGCTCCCCAAGAAGCCACTAGGGCCACCGTATTCTCCTCACGCCCTCACACGATGCGAGATGTCGTGATTCCACTATTGGTGCCCTTGAAGGCGGCGACCGAACCTTTACAAGCTAGGTTGGGGCAATCTCCACAACAATCGGAGGCTCCCAACAACAACACCACCACGAAGCTTCACCACAATGTAGTATGGCTTCGAGGTGACCTCAACCGTCTAGGGTGCTCAACACCCAAGAGTAACAATATTCGCAAGGGATAAGTGGGGGGAATCAAATATCCTTTGGTGGAAGTGTAGATCGGGCCCTTGTCACCCAATCCCGAGCAAATCAACAAGTTTGATTGGCTAGGGAGAGAGATCGGGCTAAAATGGAGCTTGGAGCAACAATGGAGCTTAGAGGTGGAAGAGGTACAACTAGAGGTAGAAGACATCCCTTATATAGTCGTGGAAAAAATCCAACCGTTATCCACAAGTTCTGCCCGCGACTCATGGTACTACCGCTCCAAGGAAGCGGTACTACCGCGACGCCGCGCGGTACTACCGTGGAGGGCCACAGTACTACCATGGCAGCTACACAGGCTGGAACAAGCCTGACGAAGGAGCAGTACTACCGCTTGCGCGGTACTCCCGCTCCCCCTTGCGGTACTACCGCAAGGCAGGAGGGTCACGGCCTGGGAAGGGCGCGGATGAAATAAATTACATCCGTGCCTACTTCCGCAGAAACTAGGGTGGTGCAAAAACCCGATGCGGTACTACCGCCTGCGAGGCGCGGTACTACCGTGGTCGGCGCGGATGTAAAAAATTACATCCGCGCCTACTACCGCGACACTGCGGTACTAGGCCGAAGGGCCACGGTACTACGACTCCAAGGGAGCGATACTACCGTGGGCCACCGCGGTACTATCGCGCTAGACGAGCGGTACTACCGTGGGGGGCGCGGATGTAAAAAATTACATCCGCCCCTACTACCGCACCGGAGCGGCACAAGGCCAGGGGGCCGCGGTACTACCGCACCAAATGGGCGGTACTACCGTGTGGGGCGCGGATGTAAAAAATTACATCCGCCCCTACTACCGCACCGGAGCGGCACTAGGCCAGGGTGCCGCGGTACTACCGCACTAGGGGGCGGTACTACCGTGATGCGCCGCGGTACTACCGCTTGTACCTGCGGTACTACCGCAAGTACAGCAGTAGTCGCCAGTTTTCCACACAACCAAGATAACGACGGGTAGCTCCAAAGTGCAAAGAAAGGAGGGACAAGTGTACGTGTGATTCCACCCTACCTTTCCAACGCGGACCCCCTCTTAATAGTACGGCTCTCCTACGACTCAACTCCACCAAAGAGAAACGTAGAACAACGCCGGCTTCAACAGTCTCTGAGGGGCACCGAATCGTCTTGTGCCTAATGGTGAAGTATCTGAGGGACTCAAGGCACACGATTAGTCCGCACGAGCATTGTCATCAATCACCAAAACACTTAGGGATAAATATGCCCTTACAATCCTGATAGTAGCCGTGCGTATCTCGTCTCAGGCCACGACCGGATGAGCAGTACGTACAACTAGAACCAGCCCTCAAGTTTCCCCGAGGTGGCACTGCAAGTGGCTCTAGTTTGGACCAACACTTAGACAAGCATTGGCCCAGGAGGGCTAAAATAAAGATGACCCTTGGGATGCGCGACTCCCAAGGAAAAAAGGTAATAGGTGAGGCAAATGGTAAAACCAATGTTGGGCCTTGCTGGAGGAGTCTTATTCAAGGCGAACTGTCAAGGGGGTCCCATAAATCACCCGACCGCGTTAGGAACGCAAAATCCGGGAACATAACACCGGTATGACGGAAACTAGGGCGGCAAGAGTGGAACAAAACACCAGGCATAAGGCCGAGCCTTCCACCCTTTACCAAATATATAGATGCATTAATAATATAAGAGATATTGTGATATCCCAACATAATCACTGTCCACCATGGAGCAATCTTCAACTTCACCTGCAACTAGCAACGCTATAAGAGGGGCTGAGCAAAGCGGTAACATAGCCAAGCAATGGTTTGCTAGGAAGGGTGACAAAGGTTAGAGGTTCATGGCAATTTGGGGAGGCTTGAAGAGCAAAAGATAGGTAGCGCAGCAAAGCGATAGAACGAAGCAACTAGCATAGCAATGATAGTAGTGAGATCCAGGGTAATGGTCATCTTGCCTGAAATCCCACTAGGAAGAAGAACGAGTCCATGAAGAAGATGAAGCCACGAAGACGAACCACACGTAGACGAACGCATCCTCACGATCGCAACGAAACGGGAACTATCGAGAAGAAGCACACAACATAGTAAACACACCACACATAGGCAAGACATGATGCACAACAAGCATGATGCATGACAAGGCTACATGAAGCTACTCATGGCAAGAGATGATGCAAACAAGAACAACACATCAAGGCAAGTTTAAATGAGGCCGGGAACAACATATAACAATTCCGGTAAGTCCTCATATGCAAATTTCAAAATTGGTCCAGAACTGAATAAACCTTATGTTCAAGTTGTTAAACAGCAAGTTAAGATGCACCAAGAGGATCTACACAAAATTCTAGTCAAGTTACATATAAAGTTTATTTAGTTCGGAGCTACGGCCTAGAAGATATGAGCAAAACAAGTTAAGCATGGCATTGATGCAAAATGCATACAAACATCAAGCAAACACCTCAAAACAAGGATGCAACATGATAATATGAAGCTACATGCAAAAACAAGCAAGTTTCATATAGAGCACACTCAAAACGGAGCAACGGTGCAACACACACACACACTATACAAGTCATAACCACAATCTGTCCATAACAGCAACTAGGCATCTTACAAGCATCAAACCAACAGGCTACAGCACCCCAACATAAGAACAAAAGGCATGAGCATGAAGTACAGGTAAAGCATGACAAGACATGAACACTGAGCTATCTCCAGAAACTACTAGAACATGCTCAAAAAGACATGGTAAGATTGCAAATAATAACAGTTTCAGACTTATCAGGAAATAACATCAGGTTGCAATGTTTAGAGCTATCAAACAACATGTTACAGGAACTTATCATGTCAAGCAAAGGCATGGCATGAATCTACTAATTGCATAGAACAAAAGTCCCTTACTGACCATGAGCCAAAAAGGATCACAAGATATGATGGCACCCATATAAACATGGCAAGTTATATGATAGATTCATACATGGCAGGAACAACAATAAGTAGGCATGTTGGTGAGCTTGAACCACTCACCACAGAGCAATACATGGCATGGAAAGGCAACCAACAGCAAGAATACATGTTTATGAAGCTAAGAATGGCAAGAGCAAGTTCATAGGGTGCATGGATTACTAGAAAAGCACATGGCCAAAACTGAACTTCATGTTAACAGGCTGACAGCAACATTATTTAGCAAGTTTGGAGCAAGATATGAACAATCTACAGCAAGCTATAAATGCAACCAGGGGCATGAATGGATAGAGCATGACATGTAGAACAAAACACACTTAGTGAACATCTCCAGATTATGCATATAATGACTTGTGACAGCAGGTTTACATAGCAACAAAATATAACAGAAACAGCTTAGCAAAACAGCAACAGCAAGTACACTACTTAACAAGCTTGAAGCACTCACTACACAAGTCACAAAAATACATGGATGGCACCACTGGAAAGATGGCATGGCATAGATCAAAACATATGTAGACATCAACCTCATAGGATGCGCACATCAAACATGGCAAAAATGACAAATGAGCATGTTATAACAGTTCCAGCAGATTAACATCAACATGCACTCTTCCAACAGCATTTCGGGCATCAAGATGAGTTCAAATGAAAATTATGCAATGGAATGAAATGAAGTACTCGTTGAGACGAACAATTTGACATATTACACGCACAAAACGGAGCTACAGAAGCAGAGTTACAGCAGGTCGAACATGCACACATAATATGAGGTTTTGAGGACTTAGCAGCTTTTCTGGAAAAAAATAGGACGAGCGCGGGATAACTAATATGTGACCAGGGCGGGATTTGGTGGTTTCTCACCATGGGCTCGGCCCAGTCAGTGGAGAGGCAAGGTGGGCCGGAGCAGACCAGCAGGAGGAGGGCCGGCGATGGGCCAGGACAAGGCCGGCCCACGCGGGGTCGATGCGGAGGGTCGCGCTCCTCCGCGCGAAGCAGGACAGCGGCGGCGGCTACCGGCGATGTGGAACGACGACGCGGCGGGGAAGAGCTCCGGCGAGGTCAGGGATGGATGGATCCGGCCTCGGGGCGCCGGATCTAGCCAGAGTTAGAACAAGGACGGCGGGGGACCAAGCTTCAGGCGCCCATGGCGGCTTGCTGCGAGGAAGAGAGGGAGCTGGTGAGGAGAGGAAGGAGAAAGGGAAGGGAGAGAGAGGGGACCGGGCGGCAGCGTGACCTGCGGTGGAGGTGGTCGCCGGCGGCGACTCCGGTGAGGCGGCGGGGTCGGGCAGCCGGCTCGGGGATCTCGGGGTCGAGCGGGAGCTCGGGGCCCTGGGTCGGGCGCGCGGGGAGGCGCGCGCGAGGCAGCGCCCGCGGGTCGCGGCGGCGGCGGGATGGGCCCCGCGGGCCCGATCCGGGCCCGGCAGGCATGGCACGGTGAAGACGGCGGCGGGGCGACGTGGCGCGTCGTGGTTGGACGAGGGGGCGGCGGCGGACATGTCCGACTGCGGGATGGACATGTCCGGCGGCGAGAGGTGGAAGAAGACTAGGGTTTGGACGAAAATTTCGGGGGAGGGGACTATTTTATAGGTAGAGGGAGCTAGGAGAATCCGAATGAGGAGCGGTTTTCGCCCACACGATCGTGATCGAACGACCGAGAGCATGGAGGGGAGTTTGCTGGGTTTTGGGCCACTTTGGAAGGGGTATTGGGCTGCACACAAAAGAGGCTTTTACGGTTACCCGGTTAACCGTTGGAGTATCAAACGACCTCCAAATGGCACGAAACTTGACAGGCGGTCTACCGGTGCTATACCAAGGCCGCTTGGCAAACCTCAGGCCATTTCGAGAAAGTTTAACACCCGCTCACAACAAGAGACAAAAAGGGGACGCCGGATGACATAGGAGTGTCGGATCGCGAAACGGACAACGGGGAAAATGCTCGGATGCATGAGATGAACACGTATGCAAAATGAAATGCACATGATGACATGACAAAATGCAACACGCAAGCAAATGACATGGCAACGACGGCGAATAACTGGCAGACACCTGGCGCATCGAATCCGGGGCGTTACAATATATGTGGGGGCGCCCCTAGCACACCCTAGACAATTGTTAGCCGTGTACAGCGCCCCCTCCATCGTTTACACCCTTGGTCATATTTTCGTAGTGCTTAGGCGAAACCCTGCTAGGATCACTTCACCATCACCGTCACCACGCCATCGTGCTGACGGAACTCATCTACTACCTCGACGTCTTGTTGGATCAAGAAGGCGAGGAACGTCGCCGAGCTGAACAAGTGCATAACACGGAGGTGCCGTGCGTTCGGTACTTGGTCGTTTGAAGCGCGAAGAAGTTCGACTACATCAACCGCCTTGAGAAACGCTTCCGCTTACGGTCTACGAGGGTACGTAGACACACTCC
>NC_041385.1:96873529-96895002 GCF_002162155.2 Triticum dicoccoides | reverse complement strand
CCCCGTTGCTATGCATCTCCATGAATAGATCATTGCGTGTGCGTAGAATTTTTTTTATTTTCCATGCAACGTTTCCCAACAATATAAAGTCAAGACGGTTATTTTACCTGCATTTCTTTTTTGGTGGACTTGAGTCGTAAGAAAACCGTACTATTAAAGAGGGGGTCCACATAAAAAAGGTTTGGATGGAATCATCACGTACACATCTTTATTTGCACCCACCTTCCATCTCGCTTCATGGGAGTTCCACTGTTTTTCTAAAAACCTGTCCTAGGGCTACCCAATGGTAGTACTGCTTGTAAGAGGTACTTCCGCTGATCCAATACCGCGTGTACTACTGCTTGTTGTTGTTGTTAGCATCATATAGGTTGTTCACCTAATTGCATATCTAGACAACCTATCTGTTGTTAAACCTAATTTGTTAAGAAAATTTAAAAATTAGTAGTTGCCTACTCAACCCCCCCCCCCCAGTCAACCATATTGATCCTTTCACCAGCGCGCACCCCTCGCTCCGCCTCGCGCGCCCATTTGGGTTGGCCCATGAGCGGTGACAGGCACCCGTATTTTGTTTTTGTTTTTTTTCCTACCGTTTTTGTTTTTTCTTATTTAAATAATTCGGGATTTCGAAATAGTTCAAAAAACTGAAAAAAATAGAATTTTGAAAAAGTTTGTGGAGCCAAAAAAGTCCCTGAATTAGAACAATATTCACGAACTTGAAAAATGCTCGTTGTTTCAAATAATGCTAGTGAATTTGGATATTGATGAACATTTTTAAACATTATGGTGAACACATTTTGAATATGAAGAACATTTTATTTTGAAAAAACATGGATGATTTATTTATTTTTTTGACTTTTTATGAACATTTTGGGAAACTATGAAAAAAAATTAGAATTTAGGTTAAAAAAATTAAATCTTGATGAACAAATTTTGAATTCCATGACCCTTTTTTGTGTCCATTGAACAATTTTTGAATTTGAAGAAAAAAAAATGTTCGTGGATATGAAAAGAAAATTCGCAAAAAAGGTGGAAAAGTAAAGAAGAAAAAAGAAAAGCAAAAGAAGAAAAAAAATGAAAGAAAAAGAAACAGGTAAATGGGCCGGCCCATACGACACCCCCGCTGCGAGAAGGGGGGGGGGTACGCGCTACAGGGAAATGGGCCGTATAGGAGTCCCAACGCGAGGAATTTTTTTTAGGGGCCCAACGCGAGGAATAGGCGCGCCCGTTGGAGATGCCCTAGCCAGCCATGCGATGCGGGCTGTCAAACTCAGTAAAGAGGGAGGGCCGGGCCACGGATGCGTGAGGAGGCCCAAAATCCATGCAAACCTAGCCCTAGGTGTGCAGCAGACGGGCAAGAGAGGAGGGCCGTCCGTAGCAGGCTATCCAACGGCCGCCGTGTGTTGTGTTGTGTCTCGGAGAGAGAAACAGAGGCGTTTTGTAGATGTTTCCGCCGCCGCAGCCACTCCATTTCCCTTTCTTCCTCCTCCCACTCCAACTCCGACCCCAACCCCCTGTCCCCTTCTTCTTCCGCCGCCCGGAGGACTCGTCCTCTCCGTCTCGTGTTTGTCCATGAATCCGGCTCCGACTAGGACCTGATTCTCCTCCTTATTCTCCCCCCTCTATATAAATCCAAACAAATACCCTGTGTCTGTGTGATATCCAGATCTACCATGTCGCTGAAAGGCTACCACGAAGCCTCACTGCATCCGCCGGCTGCGTATGACGCGGCGGCGGCGGCGCCGGAGGCAGCGGAGTGGGACTGGGGGGAAGCCCTCCTCGACAGATCCGCCTACATGGTCGACAAGAAAGACCACGAGAAAAACCATACCTCCGCCTGCCGTCGATTTCGGAGGAGCCTGCACAACAGGGAGGTGGAGGTGGAGATGCAGGTCAGCCTGTTCATGGCGCCGCCGCCTCGCGTTTCCTACTTTTGCTGCTCCGCCAACTGCACCGACAACGACCACGGTGAACAAGGAGACACCCCCCGCTTGTTCATCCGCGAGCCTTGGATGATCGCCACGGAGGGTGACCTTGCCCTCTTCACTCTCTGCCACGGCCACAACCGTTCCTTCTACTCCGAAAGCAGCAACTACGACTACTTCCTCTACCAGGCAGCAGCCTCACCGGCGGGGAAGCCGGAACTCACCCGGCTCCCGCGGCCCCAACCCAACATGCTACCAGCTTTCGGAAGTCGCTGCTTCCCTACCGGCAGTATTGGCATCTTGCGTTACTGCAGCAACATCCCCACCGCCGCCCACAAAATCCCCTTGACGCCCCCCACCCCTATCCCCAGCCCCTCCGTCGCCCTTCCCCGCCCCCAAAGTATCCCCTTCACGCCCCCCACTTCCGTCCTCAGCCCCTCCGTCGCCCTTCCCCGCCCCCAAAGTATCCCCTTCACGCCCCCCACTTCCGTCCTCAGCCCCTCCGTCACCTCATATTCTCAAGCCCGCCCCAAGGATGATGCCTGTGATGCCTACAGGATTGCGGCGCTAGCCTACGACCCTTTCCACCCCAGCCATTCCGGATACTACCTCTGCACCTACGACTCCAAGGACCCTCGGTGGAGACGCACGCCCGCTGCCTCTCCACAGCCACCACCGCCTGAAGACTTTGTGTCCAGCAAGGTCATCACCATCCGCCGCTCTGGCTCCGGCTCCTGTTCCGGCATCATGGGCTGGGTCGACCTCTGGAGTGGCATGCTCCTCTGTGACGTGCTCGCTGCCGCCGCCGACACCCTCTGCATCCCGCTTCACTATCTCACCTTTCCAGAGCCGAGGCAGCTGCGAACTGAGCTCCCTCTTGCCACAGACATTGGATACCACTTTCGGGACATCGCCCTAGCCAATGACTCCGGCATCATCAGGTTTGTCGACCTTCAGGTCCACGCCGAACCCAGCCCGCGCTCGCAAACTCCTAGTGGCTGGACGGTGGTCACGTGGACCTTGGAGGGGCTCAATGGCGGTCTGGATGCCCTGTTTTTCCGGCAGGAGCACGAGATCCATTCTGGACATATCCACGGCTACAACCTGCCTCAGTCTCTCTTTGTTTCCAACCCCATCCTCAGCTCCGACAGAGATGGCGTCCTCTACCTCTTGACCAATGCCAGCAGCGAAAACACCAACAACATGCCGTCGAAGGTGATTGCTCTTGACCTCAACCAGAAGATGTTGCTGGACGTGCAGGAATTCGACAGGCAAAGACCCAGCTCCTACATGACCACTAGCATCTCCAGCTATCTCATGCCAGCTGCTGCAGGTACTGCACCATCGCCTCCCCTCCCCGTTAATTAATTATAACATACGTCGGTCATCGACATGCATGCCTTGCTCAAATTCATCTGAGACCAATGTAGACCATGGCATGAGTCTAGTTTTATCATCTAAGGTCAATCGATATGTTGGTTAATTAAGTAGTACAAGTTCATATATGACTTGAAAACTGACGACGCCTTTAGCTTGGTGACAACAAGATTCCCTTCCTGTTGACAAATTTCTTTTTCTTAACATGCATGCATGGATGTTCATTCTAGAACTAGCTAGAATTTGTCGTTGTAGACTCTTTTTTATCTGTTGGCTTTGTTAGTTGTGATTTTATTTTAATAAATGAGAAGGGCAAGGATTTATTTTTCACAACAAAAACTGTTCTTTTTCTGTGCAGTTTCAAAGGAGAAGGAGAGTATGAAACGGCGTGCGCCAAAGTCTATGGGATCCGCTCGCAAGAAGCAGCCTGCCATCGCTAACCCAGCAGCGGTAGGAGGAAAGGGTGATGTCGGGGATGCAATGGACTTGTCACAGTAGGTGGTTTGTTTGGTGGTTTGTTTGGGTACGAGTGCCCTTTGAGATGACTACCATCATGGATTCTTTGCTCTCACAAGTTTCAAACCATGCCATCCACCATCGCAGGAAGTAGTATGAATCAGAATTTTATTTATTAAGTTTATGATGGAGGTTAATTTAGGAGATGATTATTTATATTTAGAGCTCCCTCCAGGTGCCTGTTAATTTGCTTACTATTATTATTGTGCTCTAGGTAGCTAGTACAGGATGATGTCCCTGCATGGTTTGTAATCCCCTCCGTACCTGCTTTGTTTGACTTTCTACTATTGTTAAGGTTATTATGAATGTCTCGACTGCGTTTTGACCTTACTTACTATGTTAACTAGTGTAGTAGTTGTTGGGGCACTTGTATATGTGGCTCGATAGTGATCTCTACACTGTGCAAAGTGTCAATCTTGTCGATATGAAGATCCGATTACGTTACCACAATGTCATTCACGCACCATATATACATACTGGATTACTGGTCACTTGCAAGCAACTTCAGAATGGGTCCTATACCTTCTTCAATTCTATGTACATGCAGCTGTGGCACAAGTATTGGGTTGCTGCCTCCACCTGGGGGCAAATTCGTTTCTCTGTCTTACTCAGTCGATTGATATGGGGTCACGATTTTAAGGGCTCAAGACAGTTGCATGTATGCGATGTTGATGCTTCCATCTTATACGATGATCTGCCGTTTTTTGGTCGAGATGATGAGCGCAAGATGCACTGGCTCTCCTGGGAGGGAGATCTTGCCGAAACCAGAGGGATGTGGAGATTTGGGTTTGAGGAGGGACCTTCACGCCTTCAATATTGCCAAAATGCACGCTGAGGCTTGGTGAATTCTATAGACCCTCGAAAATTCCTATGTGCTATCAAGCTCCATTATACCGGCGGTGAGTGCCAGAATTTATTGTATATTTTCTCTAAAAATGAATTAACAGAAATACCCGATGCGCCTTCATATATACGGAAAAGGGTGAAGTCTATTTTAAACCTTATACTCATAGAGCCCGTCGGAATTGAACCCTCAAGTCCGAATCCCTGAAATCGATACCCTGACCTTTCAGAGCCCGGTCAATATCAACCATGCATTGATCCTAAACCTGTTTGTAGCATGAAAATAGGCAATCCTGACCGGGATTACTAGGTTCTCTCCCCGATTCAGGGTCCCTACATGTCATATTTTTCTTTCTCGCTGTTGTTTCTTCGAGCTGCCCGAGCGACTTTGCTTACCTCGTTGCAAGCACCTGCAGCAGCTAGCACTGCGGTGCGTAGCAAACTCCACGGTATACCCCAACGTTCCCCAGGTGTCTTTCCGCCGGTCGCCGGCAAGGGGTGCGCCGGTCCCATGTCACCTGCATGTCGTGCCGCCGGCCGTGGCCGCATGTTGAAGACCCCGAAGCGACGCAGATCGATCAAAGCTAGAAGGCATGTAAATTTCTACTTACGTACGTGAGCTAGCTCAGAATACATTATACATTCACCTGCCTTCCTGCTTAAAGCCAGCTTCTACGTACGTGAAACTGTGAAAGTACGCTGTTAAAAGAAAAGCATCGGATGAGTCAGCTCCTTGTCTTGCCGTGGTCCGACGGCATGCCGGCGCCGGCTTCGCCTGCCGCCGGGAATACGCTAGCTAGCTAGACACGTCTCCAAGCAGTACCTGAGTACCTTGGTCCTTGGTCACCATGTTCATGGCGCGCTGCACCACGTAGTAGCCAGCGATGTGGTTGCCGAGGGGACTTGAGCACGCCGTCTAGCAAGCGGGGTCATGTGTCTGTTGTACGTGCACACAGCATCGTGCACGTCCTGCCGGCCATCGTTGTGCAGGAGCTCGCCGGCACACGGGTCCGCCGCGTCGACCTGGAAGCTCGCGCCGCGCTGCTCTACCATTTCCTGATCGTGCAAACACGGTTCCGCCAAGTCGACGTGAGCGCAGCCACCTCCACACCGTGCACGCCATCGCGTGCCGTCCTCCTAGCTCCCGTTCCTCCTCTGACGAGTGACGACTCGCCGCGCACCGGCGACATCGTGCTCTGCATGAAGGGCACCTCCATAGATTCCCCGCGTGGGCCATGCGAACCGGAAAACGCCCGCACCCGACGCCCTTCATCTGCAATGCCCAGCCTCTTGCTTCTCGGCGCCGTGCTGATTTCAGAAGAGAGGATTGAGGATAGAAGATGAATATGACATGTGGGACAGAGATTTCAGTGAGAGCAGACTATGATCCCGGGTGGGATTGATATTTTCCCGGTGCGCCAAATTGGTCCAGGGTTGATGTTGACCGGGATTAGAAAGGTTAGGTACAGATTTCAGGGATTTAGAGGTGGAGGTTCAACTCCGACGAGGTCTACGAGTTTAAGGTTTAAAACAGACTTTACCCTACGGAAAAAAACACAGAAGAGATGCAATGCAGATACGATGAATTTGTACAGTATGCTCGTTTGATGGCTATGTGCATCTTAGCTATTCTGAGGCGAGTGTCGCTCTTTATTTTTTGTATCCGCTCGATGCTACTACATTTTAGGTTAATAAAATCATCCTTTGTCGGAAAAATAGCACTAACAGAAGAGCCAGTACTACAGGACAAAGAGCTCACTTGCTCCAGGCCTCCCTTGTGTTAATTAACGTTGTCTCATTACTCGTGTGACGCGTGCGACTATTAAAAATTTTAAACCAGCAAATTACCTACTAACACAGCTTTCATGGTGCTTTTGGGCTACTATCATATCATATAGCGTCCAGCCAAAGCACAGCGGCGCTGGCTTCTAGCTGTAGGGGCGTTGAGTCAGATCTGTTTCTCCATTGAATTGAGTTGAAAACACGGTCATCTACCTAATGACAACGCAATTTCATTCTTTTAAGGAGTCCAATGATCCTTTAACTACAAACTGAGCCGGGTTTGATGCGCCATGTTCCTGCCCAACAGCTTTTAGCAAGGCGAGGAGGAGACAATGGAAGATAGGAGCCATGGCTTGGCGCTGGGGGTGAGCTTTCTCCTCCTCCTCATCGTCGCCGGCATCGCGCAGAGCGACAGAGAGAAGAACAAGACCACTATGGTGAGCCATCTCCCTGGCTTCCATGGCCCCCTTCCCTTCTCCATGGAAACAGGCTATGTGGAAGTGGACGACCGCAATGGCGTCCGCCTCTTCTACTACTTCGTTCAGTCGGAGACGAGCCCGGCGGAGGACCCCGTCTTGCTCTGGCTCACGGGCGGCCCGGGGTGCTCCTCCTTCTCCGGCCTTGCCTACGAGATCGGTAACTATTTGCTCAACCATTTTCCATTCTCATCATGCCCTGATTGATATGCTTAACCATTTTACTTATTGGTTGTTGCTATTGCAGGCCCTCTCAGCTTTCAGCCTGATTCCTACACCGATGGTCTGCCAGAGCTGGTGTACAGACAAGATTCTTGGACCAAGGCTAGTATCTTCTTTCAGCCACCCATCTAGTAGGACTTTATTCGATCACTAATTAATCATGTAAGTACAATTGCAGCTTCTAATTATGCTTCTGTCTAACCACCACTAGGTTGCCAATGTAATCTTTCTGGATTCCCCTGTTGGAGCTGGCTTTTCATACTCTGCAACAGACCAAGGGTACAAGTCCTGCGACACCAAAGCCGTTGACCAAACTGCCATCTTCCTTACCAAGGTCCGTCCAATCACATATTATTATCATCGTCTTATCACTCATAGTAATTAGCTTTGCTCTCCATCGTACGTGCTTATTATAATACTCCCTCCGTCCGGAAATATTTGTCATCAAAATGAATAAAAGGGGATGTATCTAGATGTATTTTAGTTCTAGATACACCCCTTTTTGTCCATTTTGATGACAAGTTTTTCCGGACGGAGGGAGTACTACTATTCTACACACCAATACTTCTGAAACTTCCCATCTTCAGACATTTCCTACTACTTTTACATGCTGTTTGGTGTGTAGAATTCATATTTATTTTATAGGTAATTATTCCGAATTCTTACGATCGTTGTTTTCTCCATGTGCAGTGGTATGAGGAGCATCCACAGTTCTTACTGAATCCACTTTTCATTGCCGGAGATTCGTATTCTGGCTTAATTGCGCCTCCGCTAACCTTTCAAGTTGCTAAGGGTATGCTTGTTTCTTAGTATTACAAATATTGCATTTTTCCTATAAAATTGAAAACTTTGGCATATAACATTTCTCTACTCAAATAACCCTTGACTTTACTGTTAAAACCTCAGTGTTCTGCTTCAAATTACCAATCCCGTGCCTCTTTTCCAGGTATAGAAATGGGCGACAAGCCACTTCTTAATCTGAAGGTCACACAACCTTTCTTTACTCTTGGAACAATTAACGCAGGTTATCTTTGTGTTGCCTTCTAAGAAGCTACTCCCTCCGTTCCAAAATAGATGACTCAGCTTTATACTAACTTTAATACAAAGTTGGGTCATCTATTTTGGAACGGAGGGAGTACTAACGTTCTAACATATATATCACTACAGGGTTATATCATAGGCAACCCAGTAACGGATCGCAAGTTCGATTCGCCAGCCATAGTTCCTTATGCCCATAGGATGGGCCTCATATCTGACGAACGATATGAGGTGGTAGAGGGGATCACATCCTTTCTTTCACACAGTATTGAGTTGAGCTATTTCATTCATTTGTGATGATTAAAAAAATTCTATGTGCTAAATTTCAGATATACAGGGAAAGTTGTGGTGCAGACACCGGTATGAACCGAAACATACAATGTAAAAATTGCCATGACGCGATAGATAAGGTACAATAATACCAGCAGAAAGGGAACTTTAAGAGCCTTTTGTCTCTATTATTAACGATGCTTCTTTTCAAAGTTGATTAACGATGCTTTTTATTCTGATTTGTAGTGTTTGAAGGGCATAAACATACATCACATCCTAGAACCTGAATGTTCTTCCGAACACAATGGAAATTCAGATAGCGGCAGGATGCTGCTTGACTACGGCAATGCAGAGCTTGGCTTGTCCGATATTTCTTCGGAGTGCAGAGTAAGTGGCCAAGAAACCTAGCTTAAATGGCTTAAGATTTTCTTCTTTGCTAATTAAATTGACCATGTTTATTTTGAACTTTATACAACATTGTTTGTGCCACCACTATATATATGACTACTGCATGCAGGAGAAAGGATACAGCATGTCCGGCATCTGGGCAAACAACAGGGCGGTGAGGGAGGCTCTGGGTGTTCACAAGGGAACTGTTCCTGTGTGGCTGAGGTGCAACCACGGCACGCCATACACCACCGACATCAGGAGCAGCGTGGAGTATCACCGGAGCCTGACCAGCAGAGGCTACCGGAGCCTGATCTACAGCGGCGACCACGACATGACGGTGCCTTTCATTGGCACCCAGGCGTGGATCCGCTCCCTCGGCTTCGCCGTCGTCGATGAGTGGAGGCCATGGTATGCCACCGGCCAAGTTGCTGGGTGAGTACGTTTGAGCCGCTACAAGTGAGATCCCGCTAGTAGTTTTCTCCCATCAGCTTGGGGAAACTTTTACGTTGTTGATTTGTGATGCCCTTGATTGAGCTGCATTTCATTTGTGTGCAGGTTTACAACGCTCTACGCCAACAATCTCACTTTTGCGACGATCAAGGTATGTATAAGGGACTAGCTAGTTTGTTTTTAAACCGAGGCAAAAGTTTTGCCCCATATATTAATTAGGAGAGAAAAATAGAGTTTATTAGGGCTACAACACACTCCACAGCGATACAAAGGCATTACTCTCCCGGCATGATTGACGCAGCTTCTTAGCCCCGGCAGCAACCCAAAGTGTCGCCTCCACTTAGATGAGGGCTAGAATTACAAATGGCAGTGCACTTTTTTGGCGGAACACCCATGCATTACGCTCATTACAGAGGGCCCAAGAGGTGAGCAAGGCAAGGGAGGCCAACGCCTTCCCGTTGGGAACGTAGGAGTCGGAGAGCGCGATCCACCACTCTTTGGTGGATCCAAAATGATGTCAGACAGAGGTGTCGATGCTTTCGAGTTGCAACCATTCCTTGATTATGCCCCAAAGCCGAATGGAAAACCGACATCCGAAAATAAGGCGATCGACCGTTTCCTGCTCGCGCCTACAGAGGGGGACAAAGGCCACAGTTTGGTCATCCACGTTTGCCCAATCTGTCCGCTGTCCACATTCTATTTTGGGCGGCCAACTAAGCGAAGAACTTCACTTTGGGAGAGGGACTGGCTAGTTTGATGTATCGACTCTATTTGTTAATTTGCTACTCTATTTGTTTGTCATGCCAAGCAAGTGTTTCTTTGTTTGTCTGATTGATCAGGGTGGTGGTCACACTGCTCCAGAGTACAGGCCCAAGGAATGCTTGGCCATGGTCGACAAATGGCTCTCCGGTCGTCCTCTCTAACTCGTCTTCTCGCGCGCATCACATCTGCTTCCTCTTGTTACGGACATAAGAATTTTGGATTCAGAAAGAATACTATTCTACTGTCTGTAACCTACTACTATTAAGTTTGTCAATGTATAGCGTGACATGGTATATATAACATTTGCATGTTTATCATCGTCAAGGCAATACAAGTGTGATGATCCAGCCTATGCATCGATTGATGCATGCAACTTTCTATTTTATTTATTTTGACGGAGATGCAAATATTTTTTGTTGAACATAGTACAGACACAGACGCTCATATATAAGTGCTTATAATTTTTTGGGAATTTATTAACAATTTTGGAAAAAAAATGTTCAGGTTTGTTAAATTTTCATACATAATTTGAAATTCCAAAATAGTTGAATTTTTTTAAGAAATGGTTGGGACATAAGAAAATGTTCATGTTAATTCATAATGACATAAATTGCAAGTAATAGAAGCATTCAAATTATAAAAAACTACATGCTCACGGAAGCACCTGTCCAGCACACTCCTGACTCCTCTCAACTGGTGTATTTTTGCACTATGGATAAATGACCACAACTTCTTGCAACAGACTCGCACAGACATATGAGGCATCCATGTCAAGTTTGAACGACTTCCAACACCCGTTTACGAGTGCGACATGTTTGATCATTTATTAGCCTTTTTTTCACGGAGAAAACTCATGAAAATGAAAAAATTGTCAAAAGTCCAAATAAATTGGCATGATACCTGAATTGGTCAAAGAAGCTGGTGGAAAGAAATTAAGTCATTTGACGAATGTTGAAAAACAACGAGCTTTCAAATAGACCCTTCTAGCCTCTACCTGAACTGTCCCCGTTGGGCATGGTCTATTTGTGGACATTGTTAAAATGACCCCAACTTCTGCAAGCAGGTAGGCATGCCTATGGTAGGAATCCATGCCTGATTTCGATGACTTTTGACACATTATGCAAGTTACGACACATACGACCATTTATCGGCCATTTTTAACCGAGGAAAATCCAAAAAATGTAAAACTTGTCGAAAACTCAAACAACTTGGCGTGTGCCTTGAATTGGTCATACAAGGCCATGAAAAAAAATATTGTGACCATTTAGGTACGTTGAGAAATGAGGTGCTCCCAAATGGACCCTTCAACCCGAACACTGTTCGTTGAACATGGTATTTTCTTGGAAATGTCAGAAGTGACCCCAACTTTCGCAAGTAGGTGGGCATGCCCATGTTAGGCATACATGCCTGGTTTGAATCACTTTCGACACAATATGCATATTGCAACATGTCTAGTAATTTGTCGCCTTTTTTCATTGGGAAACTCCAGAAAATGCAAAACTTATCAAAAGCCACAATAACTTGGCATGGTGCGTTGAATTGGTCATACAATGCCATGGGAAAAACTTGAGGTCATTTCAAGGATGTCGAGAAACAATGTGCTCTCAGACGGAGCCTTCTGGCCTACCCGGATACCCTTCGTTCAACATGGTCTATTTTTGTGCGTACTTGAAATAATCTCAATTTTTTCCACCAGGTGAGCATATGCCCATGGTAGGCATCCACGTCAAATTTGAACGATTTCCGACACCGTATGCAAGTTGCGACTCGTCTGGCCATTTATGGGTATTTTTTGACCAAGAAAACTCTATAAAATGCAAAATTTGTCGAAATCAAAACAACTTGCCATGGTTTCTTGAATTGGTCATATAAGTCCATGGAAACAAATTGGGGTCATTTCATGGATGTCTGGAAACAATCGGCCTTCTGGCCTACGCGGACACCCTTCGTTGAACATGGTCTATTTTTGACATTTTTTAAATGACCCCAACTTTTGCAAGAAAATGGGCATGCCCATGGTAGATATCCATGCAAAGTTTGATCAAATTCATGCACTTTGCACGTTGCGACATGTTCGGTCATTTATTGACTTGTTTTTTCCCGAGGAAACTCCAGAAAATGCAAAATCCATCGAAAACCAAAACAACTTCACATGGTGCCTTGAATTGGTCATATAAGTACATGAAAAAATTGGATCATTTCAAGAATGTCGAGAAACAACGTGCTCACAAACGAAGCCTTCTGCCTACATGGGCACCCTCAGCTGAACATGACTTATTTTCTAAAAATTCTTGAAAATAACCCTAACTTTTTTAATAAGGTGGGCATGCCCATGGTAAGCATCCATGTCAGATTTGAACAAATTATGACACCGTCTGCAATCTGCGAGATGTCTTGCCATTTATCAACTTTTTTCCAAAAAAATCTGAAAAATTCAAATTTGTTAGTGTTTCTTCAATAAACTTTTGATTTCTTTTTAAATGTTCGTATTCGAAATTTTGTTCGCTCTTTTTAAAAATATTCGTGTTTTGACATGCTGAGCAATTTTGGAAGACACAGTTCTTTTGAATTTGCTGTACAATTTTTTAAATGCAAATATTTAGATTTTTGAACAAAATTTGTAAAGGCAAACATTTTTTGAAATTTTGAGCAAATGTTTAAAAGCGCAAATTGGTTTGGGGACCTTCTAGAAGGTCCATGAATCAATTGTTTTTTGTGTTTTGTTTCTCTTTTCTATCACCTTTTTCTTCTTTTTTCTTTTAAAAATCGCAAAATTAAAAAAATTCAACATATTCAAAATTTACCCATTTTTTAAAAAAATGAAAATTTCAAAAAAAAATCACAATTTCAAAAATTGTTTTTCTATTTCATAAATTGCAGAATTCTAAACGTGTTTATGTTTTCGAAAAATGTTCGGAGTTTCCATATTTTCTTCACGTTTTCGAAAATTATTCACAATTTAATTAAATGTTTGTAGTTTCAAAATATTTCAATGTCTCAAAAGTGTTCGTGTTTACAAAATTTGTTTAAATTTTCCAAAATTCTTTGAATTTTTTTTTTTCTCATTTTCCAAAATTTGTTTAGAATTTTGAAATGTATTACCTTTTTAAAAGATGGTCCATGTTTAAAAAAATGTTTGCAATTTCAAAAAGCCAAGAGTTTCAAATTTTGCTCGTGTTTAAAAAATTGTTCGTAATCTGAACTTTTGTTCTCTTTTTTCACAATTTCAAAATGTGTTCCATTTGAGTAAAATTATGGCCCAAATAAAATTTTGAATCCATAACGCTAAATTTTCATTTAAGGATTGCTTATAAAACAAAATTTGAGCTCACAAAATACATGAGAGCTTTTGTAATATTTTGGGTTGTAAATGATTTCCATAAATCCCAAATTGTATTGGAACCCTAATGTTAAATTGGGAATTAAGTTGAACCCTAAAATAATTCACGCAATAAATTAATATCCCAAAATAGGTTAACATTTATTATAATTTGGAAGAAATGTAAATTTCCTAAGTTCCAAATATTATGATGAACCTCTGTAAATTTTCCCGAGATGTTTGGAGTGAATATGATTTTTAAAATTAATTAAAAAATCAAATTGGAATAATTGCAATGTTCAAAACAAGGCTATAAATTTTATTAACATTTTTGGCAGGAAATCATTTTCCCTAAGTCATATATATTAAGTTGAGCATTTGGATTTTCCATGTAAGAGTTTTACGCAAGATCGCTTTTCGAATCAAACTCAATTCAAATGGAAAAAGAAAACCGAAAAGAAAAAGGAAAGAGGTAAAGTAAACAACCTAAACCTAGCCTACAGCCCAGCAAGCTGATCTAGCCCTACGAGCGCGCAGCATAATAGCGTGGCCCAAGTCAGCCGCCATTGTGCCATTAATTTCGTTGTTGCAGGATTGTGTGCTTTCTCATGTTCCGGACACCCATCGCTTGCTCAACGGTGCTGCCTTCTCCACCTGCGGCGCGTATGCTGCTCTCACGGATCAGCTTGCAGAGCCAATGCTTGCTGAAATTTGGGACTCAAAGGTGCCAAAAAAGGTTTATGAGTTTTGGTTGGCTGTTCTACCTTGACCGCCTCAACACAAGGCATAACTTGCACAAGAAAAACATCATGTACACCGAAGTTTGCCCAAGATGTAGCCACTTGGTTGAAGACCGCGACCATCTCTTCTTTTCTAGCCCAGCAGCCCGAAGGATTTGGCGTGCAATTGGCATAAGCCCTATGGCCACACCTATTGGTGAGCTCTTCAACACAACTCTACCCGCACAGCTGCCGACTTCGGTTCGACCCTTCATGCTACTTCTCACCCTTTGGAATTTGGGATGCAAGAAACAAGAAAGTTTTCCAAGGGCTTGACATCGATTCTTCTGTTTCTGTTAGAGCTAGCCTACCATGGATGACTTGGTTATTCGGCCTCATCGGCTTAAGTCTGATACTTTAAAGGGCCACGCCGGCTTGTGGCGTGAGTTCCTCTCCTCACAACACTTGTGAACTATGTAACATTTGCTGACTTTGGAAATATATTCAGGTGGGGAAAGACTCCCCCTCGATGACCATTTAACCATTTAAAACAAATTGAGCTTCCAGGTCGATTTGTACATCATCCCCCTCCCTTCCCTCCCCTCTCCTCCCCTGGGTCGCCCCCGCGCGGCGACCAGTGGGGAACCCTAGCGCCGACAAGTCCTCGGCTCTCTCTTCCACCTCTCCTGCCTGCCGCCGCCGGGGCGCGCCGCCGGGCAAAGCCCGGTTGGCGTCGGCGGCGGCGGGATATCTCCTCCCCGCAGCGGCCGGACCTGGCGCAGGTGGCGTTCGGCGGCAGTTGGCGGCGCTTTGGCGACGGGGCGCGCCGGTGAGGGCTCAGGGAGCGACGGCAGGAGCTGCTTCCCCTGGTGGTCGAGTGGGGGGCCGTTCGGGGCGCGCCTATGGTGGCCGTGGTCGATCTGTTTCAGATTTGATCGCCGATGCCTCGGGCGCGCGGGGATCTCGGGGCGGCGGCCTTGATCGGTGGCGCGCGGTGCGGCCTGCCTGGCAAGCGGCACCCGCGGGTGCAGATGGGGGGCCTTCCACGGCTGCGTGGGCGGCGTGGATGCGGCGGCGCTACGGCGGCTCCTCGATGGCCGCCCGGAGTTCCATGGGAGGCGTCGTCTCCGACTCGATCTACTCCGGTTCGTCCTGGCTACGGTAGCGACTACGGTCGACGCCAATACTGCCTGGACGGATCTGGCGGGTGGGCATGGATCCGGGGGAAACTCCAGGCCGGCGTGGCGGCCGCACCAAAGTCGATGCCCTCAGCGCCGATTACCTTCCTGGAGGCTTCGGTGTGGATCATACGCCCCCCCCCCTCTGCCATGAGCGCAGGCGAAACCCTCTGTTCCTCTGTTTGGGCGACGATGGCACTTTGGTGTCGTGTTCCTTCCTGAAGGCGTCGGCCGAGGACTGCTCAGGGTGGTGGAGTTGCTGGTAGTTCGGAGTCGACGCGAGATGGCATGTAGGTGGAGCGATGTGGCATCAACAGTATCATCGGCGGTGGGTCTCGGCGGCATGGCGCAGTGGAGTCTCGGCGTCCAATGCGCGGAGATGGACTCGCGCAGGAGGAGGAAGCTGTCTGGCGTTGTGGCGGCATCGACGGTAGCTAGACCGTGCAAGGTAGATGCAACAGTACATCTCTGAAGATGGATTGGTGGCAGGTGGCTGCGGCAGCCTCATACCCGGCAGACGTCCTGGTGAGGAGTGCGCCGGACTGGTAGGTGCCCCATACCCGGCAGGCGTCCTGGTTGGGACCTCAGGTCTTAGATGTTTAGGTTTGGCTGCGATGTCTGTTTGGTATTAGGCCCAGACTATCAGCACCCCTTCATCGATTGGATAGGTGTAGCGATAGTTGTTGCATAGACGGTGGCTTTAGTCTTGCTGTTGTATGACTTTGTAAGGTCTTGTGAGAATAATTAATAAAGTGGTCGTATGCATCGTCCAGATGCAGAGGTCGGGGTCATCCTCCTTTTTTAAAATAAAAAAAAGGTCGATTTGTACAACATGGCACGCTAGGTTAGTTGCGAGCAGTTGAAGTTGAATACGACGTACGGTGATCCAAGAAATAATAGGTATATGGCCGATGTAAGACTTGAGAAACACCCGATCGTACTTGATCATCACCGGTGTGGAGTACCTGTACAAGTGCACGTGCACGTTGAGCAGGCTAACAAATTCTTGTGTACTGTAAACTAACAGAAGAGCCAGTAGAGGACAAAGAGCTCACTGGCCATCTAGCAACCTAACACAGCTTTCATGGTGCTGTTGGGCTACTGTCATGTTGAGTCAGATCTGTCTCTCCATTATTGGATGGAATTGAAGAGAAGAGAAAGCGGCCATCTACCTACTGACGACGACAAATTCCTTCTTTTAGTAAAGAGACTAACGATCCTTTAACTACAACTAAAACTGAGCTGAGTTCCTCCTACCCAACAGCTTTCAGCTAGGCTATAGGTGGAGACAATGAAAAATACAAGGAGCCATGGCTTGGTTGCCTTGGCAATGGGAGTGAGCTTCCTCCTCCCCGCCGTCATCTCGCAGAGCGACAGAGAGGAGAACCAGACCGTGCAGGTGAGCCATCTCCCTGGCTTCCATGGCCCCCTTCCCTTCTCCCTGGAAACAGGGTATGTGCAAGTGGACGACAGCAATGGCGTCCGCCTCTTCTACTACTTCGTTCGGTCGGAGACGAACCCGGCGGAGGACCCCGTCTTGCTCTGGCTCACCGGCGGCCCGGGGTGCTCCGCCTTCTCCGGCCTTATCTACGAGATCGGTACAGTAACCTTTTTTCTTAACCATTTTCTCCATGCCCATCATGGTGTGACTGATGCCCAGATATCGTAAAACTAACTATAACTTGTTGGCTATCCCGAAAAAAAACTAACTTGTTGGCTGTTTCTGTTGCAGGCCCTCTCCGCTTTCAGCCTGATTCCTACACCGGTGGTCTGCCAGAGCTGGTGTACAAACCGGATTCTTGGACCAAGGCTAGTATATATTGCTCTTATGCCAGCCACCAATTAATCATTTAAGCATAATCGCAGCTTCTAATTAATCATGCTTCTGTCCAATCACCACTAGGTTGCCAATGTGATCTTTCTGGATTCCCCCGTTGGAGCTGGCTTTTCATACTCTACAACGCACCAAGGGTACAAGTCATGCGACACCAAAGCCGTTGACCAAATTGTCATCTTCCTTACCAAGGTCCGTCCAGTCACCACTAGGTTGTCAGTCATAGTAGTAATTAGCTTTGCTTTACTCCAACGTACGTGCTTCTTATAATCCTACTGTTCTACACACCACCACTCCTGAAACTCCCCATCTTCAGACATTTCCTACTGTTTTACATGCTGTGCTGCATGCACACAATATTTTGAATTCATATTTATTTTATACTAGGTAATTATTCTGAATTCTTATGATCATTGTTTTCTCCATCTGTAGTGGTATGAGGAGCATCCACAGTTCTTACCGAATCCACTTTTCATTGCCGGAGATTCGTATTCTGGCTTAATTGTGCCACCACTAACCTTTCAAATTGCTAAGGGTACGTACAAACTTCTTTATTTTTGTTTCTTATTAGGATATACTGCATTCTCCCTATAAAATGGAAAACTTTGGCATGACATACAACATATCTCCACTCCAATATTGACTTTAGTGTTAAACCCTCGGTGCTCTGCTTCAAATTACCTATCACGTGCCTCTTTTCCAGGTATAGAAATGGGTGACAAGCCACTTCTTAATCTGAAGGTCGGACAACCTTTCTTTACTCTTTGAACAATTAACGAAGGTTATCTTTGTGTTGCCTTCTAAGTAGCTGCTAATGTTCCAACATATATATTGCTTCAGGGTTACATCATAGGCAACCCGTTAACGGATCGTAAGTTCGATTTGCCAGCCGGAGTCCCATATGCCCATAGGATGGGTCTCATATCTGACGAACAATATGAGGTGGTAGAGGGATCACATCCTTTATTTCACATAGTATTGAGTTGAGCCATTTCATTCATTTGTGATGATTAAAAAAAATCTATGTGCTAAATTTCAGATATACAGGGAAACTTGCGCTGCAGACACCGGTATGAACCGAAACATACAATGTAAAAATTGCCATGATGCGATAGATAAGGTACAATAACTCCAAAGTTAAGGGAACTGAAGGAAGCCCTTTTGTCTGAATTATTGATGATACTTTTTTTGCATGGTTTGATGATACTTTTTCTACCAAGTGTAGTGCTTGAAGGGCATAAACATACATCACATCCTAGAACCCAAATGCTCTTCTGAATACAATGGAAATTCAGATAGTGGAAGGACGCTGTCGGGCTATGGCAATGCAGAACTTGGCTTGTCTGATATTTCTTCGGAGTGCAGAGTTAGTGACCAAGAAATAGCTTCAGTTGCTTAAGATTGTGCTCTTTGCTAATTAAAAGGACCATATTTTAAAATGAACATATCTATAATTTCTGCATTCAGGAGAAAGGATATAGCATGTCCGGCATCTGGGCAAACAACAGGGCAGTGAGAGAGGCTCTGGGTGTTCACATGGGAACGGTTCCTTTGTGGCTGAGGTGCAACCACGGCATTGCCATACACCATTGACATGAGGAGTAGCGTGGTGGAGTATCACCGGAGCGTGACCAGCAAAGGCTACTGGAGCTTGATCTACAGCGGCGACCACGACATGACCGTGCCTTTCATTGGCACCCAGGCGTGGATCCGCTCTCTGGGCTTCGGCGTCGTGGATGAGTGGAGGCCCTGGCATGTCAACGGCCAAGTTGCTGGGTAAGTTTAAGTGAGAGTTGTTCATTTTCTCCAATCAGCCTGGGGACAAGATCAAAGGAAACTTTTACCTTTTTGATGTATGGTGCGCTTGATTGAGCTACATTTCATTCGTTTTCGGTGCAGGTTTACAACGTTGTATGCAAATAACCTCACTTTTGCAACAGTCAAGGTACGCATAAGTGACTGGCTAGTTTGATGTATTGACTCTATTGTTAATTTTCTACTCTATTTGTTTGTCATGCCAAGCAAGTGTTTCTTTGTTTTTTCGTGTGATCAGGGTGGTGGTCACACTGCTCCAGAGTACATGCCCAAGGAATGCTTGGCCATGGTCGATAGATGGCTCTCCGGCCGGCCTCTCTAACCCGTCTTCTCGCACGCATCACATGTGCTTCCTCACGCACATAATGATTTTTTATTCGGGAAGAATACCATTCTACCACCGTAACCTACTACTATTAAGTTTGTGAATGTATAGGGCGACATGGTATATATAACATTTGCATGTTCATCATCATCAAGGCAATACAAGTGTGATGATCCGGCCTATGCATCCATTGATGCATGCAACCTTCTATTATTGCATAGTTTCGAAAAATCCAACATCACAAAAGGGGTATAAAAGGAACAAAAGCTATCACAAGGTTGAAAACAACATAAGAGATGATTACATGATGCCTCATGCGTCATTGATCATATTAATGGGTTGTTAGCCCAATCTATTTAATATACCCCGAGCGATCATCTTTCACTGGTTGCATCCAGAGTTCATGGTCGCTCGGTACTTCTCTCACCAAACATAGGACCACATGCAAAGCCAGTTGGTTCCATTACCTTGCGCATGGAACTCCGCACAAAACGAGCCAACTCACACCTAAAGAATATATGGTGCGCATCCTCCAGCATTGCACACACTGAAAATGAACCATCGGAAGGGCCATTGCACTTGGCCATGTTAAGCTAGGATGGTTGTCACATCTAAGCGCCTCCAAAAAGCTAGAGTTCTCTGCCTCTCGCCGGCGCCGATCCGTCCCGTCTCCGGTGGTCTTAGGGCCATGGAGATGGAGTGGATCTCGGCCCTTACCGGTGGGAGGGCTCCGTTTTTAGATTATTTTTTTAAGATTTGTTAGGGTTTGTGTCCTGCTCAGGAAGGCGAGATGGTGGCGACTCCCTGAAGATGGAATAAAGGTCTTCTTGCCTAGCCCCCGTACCGGTGATGCGTCTAGCATCATCGGTGGGCGTGTGGAGGTGTGTCTCTGCCAGATCTATCTTTGGTGGATTTGCTTGGATCTGTTCGTCGTTCGTCTTCGTTCGTGTGTCTTCAGGTTAGATCCTTTTGATCTACACTCTTCATCTGTGGCAGTTGTTGTTCTGGTGCGTTGGCTCTATGGGGCCTTAACACAACAACTTCCCGACTGTCGACTACAACAATGTTTGCCCAACTCCGGCGAGGGAGGGGCAATGACAGCGGCGCGTCTTCGGCTCGCTTCAGTGCTTGTAGTCGTCGCTAGATGGTCTACGGATCTTGATGTAATTTTTATTATTTCTAGTGTTCGTTGCACCACCATGATTGAAAATGAATAGATTGAAAGTTTTTTCTGAAAAAAAAAGCTAGGATGGTCGTCTTTTACGAAGCAATTGCCATAAGAAAACTTAACTTTGAGGGGAAGGGCAGTCTTCCAAAGGAATTTCACAATAGCCAGCCCCAGCCCAGCCAACAACTACGATAGACGGATTTAACCAAGATTTACGTGAGGATGAAAGGTGCCACGATACCTCATCAGACTCATCGGAGATTTGTGTACCTGCCACCATTACACAGAGAAGATCCTAATTGTTGGCTTCTGTTGGAAAGAAAGAGCACCTAATCAGCTTGGGAACAAGATTAAGGGAAACTTTTACCTTCTTGATGTATGTTGCCCTTGATTGAGCTACATTTCGTTCCTTTTTCTGTGCAGGTTTACAACGTTGTATGCTAATAACCTCACTTTTGCGACAGTCAAGGTACGCATAAAGTGACTGGCTATGTATTGACTCTATTGTTAATTTTCTACTCTATTTGTTTGTCATGCCAAACAAGTGTTTCTTTGTTTGTTTGTTTGTTTGATCAGGGTGGTGGTCAGAGTACAGGCCCAAGGAATGCTTGGCCATGGTCGATAGATGGCTCTCCGGTCGACCTGTCTAACTCGTCTTCTCGCGCGCATCACATGTGCTTCCTCACTCACATAAGGATTTTCGATTCGGGAAGAATACTATTCTACTGGCTGTAACCTACTACAATTAAGTTTGTCAATGTATAGCGTGACATGATATATATAACATTTGGAATTTATTTTTTAAATATTATTGTTATTTTAACAAAATCGGAAAATGTATGCCCTAATTCGATTTTATCAAGTCTAGCTTTTCAGTCCCCCTTAGGCCGAAAAGGCCTTTTTGGCATTGTTTGGACCGAAGATCGGCGGGCTGGGCTGAAGAGCTGTCTTCAGCGTTAATTGGGCCGACGAGCTGATCTTCGGCCGTGTGTAGTTTGTAGACCGAAGAGGACTTCGATTTTGGAAAGTCCTATTTGACGTTAACTGCGTCAAACTGTCGGGGATTC
>NC_041385.1:96865436-96873191 GCF_002162155.2 Triticum dicoccoides | reverse complement strand
CCGTTTTTTGTTTCTTTTTCAGGTCCATATTATCTTGTTTGCCTTTTTTTTTCAAAATCACAAATTTCAAACATGTTTTACATCTTCCAAAATTGTTCAGTATTTTTAACATTTTTTCAAAAATTAAAATGTTACATGCTTCCAAAAATTGTTCATGTTTTTAAAAAAGTTCAGAATTTTGAAATTTATTCATGTTTTTCAAAAAGTTTGACGTTCCAAATTCTTTTTAATGTTTTCCCAATATTGTTTGTGATTTAAAAATTTATTCATGTTTTAAAAAAACTTCAGAGTTTCAAAATAAAAACCAAGTTTACAAAAAAAAATAGTTAATATTTTGTTATCATTTTTCAAAATTTGTTCGCATGTGTAAAAAATGTTCGTAATTCCAAAATTTGTTTGTGATTTCAAAATTTGTTCGCGTTTTCAAAAGTTTAGAGTTTCAAAAAATATTCATGTTTACAAAATTATTCGTCAATTTTTTGTTCTGATTTTTCAAAATTTGTTCGCATGTTCAGAAATGTTTGTAATTCCAAAATTTGTTCACGTTGAACAAAATTGTTCGCATTTTCCAAAGTACTCATAATTACGAAATTTGTTCACATTTTCAAGAAAGGTCAAAGTATTAAAGAAATATCATGTTTCTCGAAAATTGTTCGCAAGTTTTAAATTTGTTCGTGTTTTCTTGAAAGTTCAGAGTCTCAAATTTTGTTCTCATTTGTTAAAATTTCAAAATGTGTTCCAAAATTTTGAGGTTTTTTCATGTTTTCTAAATTTTGCTCACAATGTTGAAAAATGTTCGTGTTTCAAAATGTATTCAGTTTTTTCAAAAATAAAAAGCGGGTTTGAAATTTTAAAAATCTTTCAAATCTATGGCTATTCCTAGTTCTTAAAGCACCGCGCTACCCAGTAGTCACGAATGCTTGGTTCGTGCATTGGTGTGCTGGTGCGTCTGATAGCATAAGGTTCTGTGTTCGACTCCCAGCTACAGCACTCATTATTGGAATTTTTAATACCCCTGTCCTGCTGTTGGGCCAGCCCAGGTGGCCATCTGTGTGTGCGTCCAGCTACTATTTGCCGCAAAATGCGGCAGATAGGAGCTCCCTTCGATTTCGCTCAGGCGGAAGAGTGCCGCATAAGAGTGTAGGCGCTCGTAGTGTTCAATGCGCCTCGCTTGATTCTTTGGTAGCACATGTGTGGGCAGTGGATGTGTACCGAGGAAGGACACACCGGCCAATGGCATGGGCTACTCCTTCCTTTTCGGTTTATAGGGTTTATCTCAATTTTTTTGTTTTTTCAATTTAAAGGGCCCATCTCCATCTCCTATTGAGATTCCAAGGCGCATCAAATGTTTGCATGCAATATTTAAAAAGGAACTCATCAATGCATGTAACTTTTCTACTCATCTAGTGGCCAAGCATGCATGCACTGCAATAAATCTAAATTAATGCATCATTTCAATTTGGATAGTTTTGTAAAGTACAAGATACATTCCTCCATTCACCAAGTGCCTTGATTGATGACATTTCAGATTTGAGCCTTATAAACCGAAAAGGAGGGGGTAGCAATCTAAACTAACTATAAATAGTTGAGTGACCATAAATCGTATTTTCAAAGTTTTAGCATCAAATTGAACATCGAGAGTAGTTCTATGACTCCTGTTGATATTACCTCGGGATTAATTGCATCTGTATTGAACATACTATCGTTTTAACCAATAACTATTTTTTTTGCTTAGAGCATCTCCAATAAAAATTATAGATGCAAAAATACCTAAGTTTTGCATCTCCGAGGCTCCAAAACCCCTCTGATGTAGATGCAAAAAAAAAAGTCATCTCCGCATTCTGGAGATGTAAAATACAATACTTCACAGTGCAAATTTGCATCTCGGCCGGCTGGAGATGCGAAAAGGGCAGCCGCACGCCAACTGCCAACCGTCGCCGCCCCACGATTCGGCTACCATCCGGCGCTCGATTCGACTACGCAGCCGTCTCCGCTGTCGCCGCAGCCTTCGCTGAAATTTTTACATCTCCTGTTTTCACATCTCTAAATTTGCATCTTCTATTGAAGATGCTCTTACAATCAAGCCATGATATTTATGAAATGTTTTTTAGCAACCTGAGGCAATCTTAATTATGCAGGAGGTGATTATTTATAATTGACAACGTAGTACTAGTGTGGTAAGGCGGCCACCACCTCCCTCATGGCGGGGGTCGACATGCTCACCTACTTGGTACGTGCCCATCTTGGTCCTGCGTTTGCCCTTTCTTCCTGCTCGCTTCAAGATCCATTCAAGTGATCAAGTGATAGCATAGCTTCTTTCTTCATTGACCAGGCGAGATTTCTCATTTCATATTATCATCTTGGAGAGTTTTTTTAGTGAAATTGAAAATTGGATATTTGGTTAATTCTTTAAGCAAATTTCATGCATTACCTCACCGCCAGTTATTTTTTCTGGTTCCGTCGATGACTAATTGTCGACGCTCGACAGGTAGTTAATCTCCAGTCGCTGGCAGATCACTCCTGTGGTAGTTAACCTTTATCCTCTTCTCCATTTTCGTGGAAGATTTATTTTTCTCGGTTCCTTTTTAACGGTGGCTGCAATTATTACGGTCCGCTATACTCGTTGACATGTTGGGCTCAGGAAAAGCAACGCCGAGGCTGCTTCAGCTGTATACTCCGTTCATCGTGGTTGCTGTAATTGCAGTTTTGCGTGGTCTCTGCTCATGCTCAGCCCCGTTAACTGCTACAACATCGGTTGCATCTTCAGCTCAGAAGAAGAAAGCCTAGATTGAGTTTGTGTTTGTCATATTTCAAGAAGAAAGTAATCATGTTTCACTCGATGTAAATGTACAAGTACTTGTTAAAGTACTGATGCATCTTTCCTTCCATTATTAAGCATTAGCACCGTAAAATATCACCCTCTGTCACGACGGCCACACGACGACGCCTGCAGCGACCTCGCACCACCACCATCAACAGCGCGAAGGGATGCCATGGTCCATTGAGGGCCCGCATGACAGTGTCTGATTTAGTGGGCCTGTCGGGCTCGGGCAACCACCAACGACTCATGCATGCACAACACCGTTGCAAGGATGTATTTGGTACATTAAAAAAAGGATGTGTTTTTTTTTTAAAAAAGGATCGGAGTTATTATAAAAGTTCATGGGAAGTACAAAGCATCTCAAACACTGTAAAAATTCGATCAAGATTCCAAGACCATCGATGTGACTGCACAGCTCAAACATTGGATACAAAATGTAGGGACGGGATGGAACCCGAACGCCGCACACTTTGAATTTTGGCAAAATCACCTCATGTAAGTACAGAAATAGCCATAACGTTTCTCTAACATGTGCTGCCCCAAGCTTCAACGAACACGAACAGATAAGGCTATGGAGCTCCGGCGGCGGACGTCGCCATGCGCTACGCTGCGGCCTCATTGTGAACATGGGGAGGTAGGATGGAGGCATGAGTTAGTCAGACCGAGAAACACGTCCAACAACTTTGGAGTATAAGCTTTCCATTCTAAGATGGTTAGCTGCCTATCACAAATAGGGAGGCCCAGTTAGATGATAGGGAATGCGGCTTACAATTGAGAACAGTGGCCATGTACTCACCCTCATCCATTGACATCCCCATGGCAACCATCTCGCATTTGTGAAAGTTTATCTTGAGACTTGATATCGCCTCGAAGCAAAGCAACATCAGCTTAATTGGGCCGATGTTGTGTTGGTTCGGTTCAAATAGCAACACCATACCGTCCACATAGTGCAACTTTGATACCCCAGGTATAAGATGGGCCACAACACCCTTTATGCGACCCACCGCCTTAGCTTTGTCAAGCATGGTCGAAAGAGTGCCAGCGACGAAGTTAAAGAGGAGCGGGGACAGCGGGTCACCTTGCCGAAACCCTATTTTGTTTTGGAAGAAGTGACCAACATCGTCGTTAATCGAAATGATTGTCTGCCCTGAGACCAGCTGCAAAACACGATGAACCCAACCAGCCTCGAACGTCTTTCTTTTTTTCTGGAGAAACTTCCAATCTACTCCCTCCGTTCCATATAGTCTTTTTAGACATTTTAAATGGACTACAACATACGGATGTATATAAACATATTTTAGAGTATAGATTCACTCATTTTGCTCCGCATGTAGTCACTTGTTGAAATCTCTAGTAAGACTTATATTTGAAAATGGAGGAGCACTATTCATCATCTATCATGGGTTCACGGCAGTACATTTCAAAGAAAATCGATCGTAGGAGCAAAACAGTCCGCAAAGAAAATCCTCTCTACAGTTGCTGCTCCACTCCGCGTCCCTCTCTATCGTAATCTCAACGTCCACCTCCACCTCGCAGACACAGTTTCTTTCTGTCATCATACTCGTACGCCACATACAGAGCAGCTCCTCTGTAGAAAAACAGGAACAGAGTGGTCCTCCACGGTTCCGCTCCGCTCCCTCCGGCGGCACCACAACAAACCAATGGGCGCCGTCTCCGCGACGGCGGACGTCGTGGTGGCGCTCTTCTCGCTGATCATGGCGGTGGCGGCCCCGCTGTTCGACTCCCAGATCGTGCTCCCGCGCGGCCTCCACCCGGCGCCGCTCGTGGACATCCACCGCTGGTTCACCGTCGCGTTCGGCCACTACCTCGTCGCCGACCCGCCGCCTTTCTTCCTCGGCCTCGTCTGGCTCGACCTCGCCTTCCTGTGGCCCGTCTGCGTCGCCAACCTCTACGGCATCCTCGCGCGCCGCCGCTGGTCGGCGGCCACCTCGCTCATGGCGGGCGTCTACATGCTCACCTACTTGGTACGTGCCCGTCTTCGCCCTGCGTTTGCCCCTTTCTTCTTGCTTGCTTCAAGATCCATTCGAGTGATCAAGTGATAGCTAGCTTCTTTCGTCGTTGACCAAGCGTGAAACATTTGATAATATTATCTTAGATTGCTGCGCTGTCCTGCTGGTGGAAATTTGTGGAGGAAGTTTTTTTTAGTGAACTTGAGGATAGAGATTTGATAATTCAAAATTTCAAAAAATAAAAAATTCCTCGAGGAAATTTCTTCACCAATTATATTTTTTCGTTTGGTTCTGTCAACACTCGACAGGTAGTTAATCTCCAGTCGCCGGCCTATCACTCCTGTGGTACTTAACCTTTATCCTCTTCTCCGTTTTCATGGTTTTTTTTTGCTCGCTTCGTTTCTAACGGTGATTGCAATTGTTTCAGTCCGCGATACTCGGCGACATGTTGGGCTCAGGGAAAACAACGCCGAGGCTGCTCATGCTCAGCGCCGTTAACTGCTGCAACATCGGCTGCATCTTCAGCTCAGAAGAAGAAAGCCTAGATTGAATTTGTGTTCGTCATATTATTATTTTTGACCCGCATGTTTCAAGAAGAAAATAGTCAAGTTCCACTCGATGTAAACGTATAAGTACTTGTTCAATGACCGATGTATCTTTTCTTCCATTATTAAGCATTAGCAGGACAAAGTGTCTCCTGAGGAGAATGCTAGATTAGAGGCCAAGTTCTCAGAAGAGGAGATTAAAAATGCTGTGTTTGGGTCATACTCAGATGGGGCCCCTGGTCCTGATGGGATACCCTTTATGTTCTATCAAAGCTCTTGGGAATTGGTTAAATATGATCTTATTGAGATGTTTAATGCTTGGTTTAATGGTAGACTGGACCTTTTTAGACTTAATTTTGCCATGATTACATTGATTCCTAAAGAGAATGAGGCTAAGACTATGAACAAATTTAGACCTATTAGTCTCCTTAATTGTGTGTGCAAGATTTTTACTAAGGTTCTTACTAATAGGCTTGCTGGGTTGATTGGTAGGTTGATTTCTGACTTCCAATCTGCCTTTATGAGGGGGAGATATATTTTAGAGAGTGTGGTGTCTGCCCATGAAGTAGTGCATGCAGTGCATTCCACTGGTAGACAGGGTTTAGTGTTTAAAATAGACTATGAAAAGGCCTATGATAAAGTTAACCTGAATTTCCTTTATGAGATGTTGGCTCTGAGAGGATTTGGGTCTAAGTGGATTGGTTGGATTAAGAGTATTACTCAAGGAGGCTCTGTTGGAGTCAAATTAAATGGGGAGGAAAGTGACTTCTTCCTCACTGGTAAAGGTTTGAGGCAGGGGGACCCTGTAGCTCTTTTACTTTTTAACTTGGTGGTAGATGTGTTCTCTAGGATGTTAATCAAAGGATCCCACTCAGGCTTGATTAGGGGCTTGTGCCCTGAGTTGGCTCCTGGGGGGGGGGGGGTCTTGTGTTTGCAATATGCTGATGACACATTATTGTTTCTAGAAAAGGATAGTAGAGTAGCCTTAAATCTTAAATGGATTCTTACCTGTTTTGAACAGGTGTCTGGTATGAGAATCAACTACCACAAGAGTGCTTTAGTTCCCATAAATGTTGCTCCACAGGAGTTGGATGAGTTTGTAGACATTTTCCAATGTGTGGTGGGATCCTTCCCTATCAAGTATCTAGGCATCCCATTACACTATGACAAATTAAGCAGGGAGGACCTGCAATACCTGATTGATAAGATTCTGGCAAGAATAGCAGGGTGGAGAGGAAAGTTGTTGTCATATTTAGGGAGGATTATTCTTATTAAAACCTGCTTAGCTAGCATCCCTATCTATCTCCTGTCTTTTTTCAAATTCCCTAAGTGGGCTCTTAATTTGATTAATTCCCATATGGCCAATTGTCTATGGAGTGACACCGATGGTGCTCATAAAATTCATTTGGCTAACTGGCCTTCCATTTGCATGAAAAAAGAGTTTGGGGGTATGGGGTTCCAAACCTCCAAGATATGAACCTCTGCCTGATTGGATCTTGGGTTAAGAGATACATTGCTGGAGAGGGTTCTTTGTGGAGGAGAATTGTAGGTAACAAATATAATACTAAAAGCCCCAACATCCTTTGCTGTAGAGATCCACACCCCTCCCAGTTTTGGAAAGGGTTGATGTGGGCATTGCAGGCTGTGAAAGTGGGGTACAAGTGGCAAGTGGGTGATGGTAGGTTGATTAGATTCTGGGAGGATACCTGGTATGGTAACACTCCCTTAGCTACCCAATACTGGGACTTGTATGTCTTGGTGAATGAAAAAAACAAAACCATTGCAGAGATCTGGGATGGCCAGGAGCTCAAATGCACCTTCAGGAGGACCTTCTCAGATGAGCTGATGTCACAATGGTTTGAATTGGTTGAAATTTTGTCACTGACTGTTTTCTCCCAGGAGGCTGACTCTTTGATCTGGAAATATGAGTCAAAAGGGGTTTATTCTTCTAGATCTCTGTATGCCATTGTGAATTTCAGGGGTGTGCAACCTGTTTACCTCCCTGCTGTTTGGAGTGTGAAAGTTCCACCCAGGGTGCAAGGCTTCCTATGGCTCTTTTCACAGAATAAAATCATGACTTGTGATAATCTTAGGAAGAGAGGCATAGTGAAGCCATTGGAGTGTGTTTTTTGCAAGGAGATTGAATCTGTTCGTCATTTGCTTTTTGAATGTGTGGTAGCTAGGCTAGTTTGGGCTGAGGTTAATACTGTCTTCAACATTTCTGTGGTTGGTTTTGAATCTGTGGCTAAATACTGGCTGTGCGCCAAAAAATGCAAGCAACTGAATGTTGTGAGCTCTGCTGTACTGTGGGGATTCTGAAATTTTAGGAATTCTGTAGTGTTTAATAGGTGCTCTTGGATTTCTATGAAACAGGTTCTGGGGCTAGTTTACCGCTATCTGAGGGACTGGACCAAGCTGT
>NC_041385.1:96840593-96865088 GCF_002162155.2 Triticum dicoccoides | reverse complement strand
GGAGAACCCTGAGAAATCCATTGATGCTAGAACCAGGCTGAGCTGCCACAAGTGGTTTGAAGACCAAATCGTTGATGCTGGGCTCTGGATAAAGGCAGTTGGAAATGCTGCACACGGAGGAAGGGCCACGTTGGAGTACCAACTACAGCACCCAGAGGAAGCCGACAGCATCCATGTGGTCAGCATCGGTGGGGAGGGGGGTCTCTCTATCTAGGTCAGCCTAGAGTGTGTTCGCCTCATGTTTGGAGTGGTTTGAGTGTAAGGTTGGTGGTCGAGAGTAAGTAATGTTGATGTCTGTTTGCAGAATGCTTCGGTAGTTTTTGTTTCAAAGTCTGTTTTGGGAGGTAGATCTCCTCCTGAGACTATTCTGGCTGTAGACTGTTCTCAGTATGGGTGTTTCGGGTCTGTAAGGTACTGCTATGCTATGGTTTCTTTCTATATGAAATGGAGCCGGGGGTGATCCCCTGTTTATCGAAAAAAAGTCATCCCCCGTCGCGACGGCCACATGACGCCTGCAGCTACCTCGCGTCACCACCATCAGCAGCGCGAAGCGATGCCATGGCGCATCGAGGGCCCGCATATGACAATGTCTGAAAGGGTGAGGCTGTCGGGCTCGGGCGTGCAGGCCACCAACGACTCATGCATGCACAACACCGTGGCAAGGATATGTTTGGTACATCTAAGAGAAAAGTATGCTTTTGGTCCCTCAAGTTTTCCAAAAGTATAGACTTGGTCCCTCAAGATTTTTGGTATACATTTGGTCCTTCAAGTCTCAAAACTAGATAAGTTTGGTCCAAAACCAGATTTAAAGCACGTTACCCGGTTTTATCATGTTTGATTGGTTTTGACCACGTTGACCAGGTTTTACTGATGAACAGTACATTAAAAAAATTAAATTTTGTGGCAACCAAGATGCTTGGGTGCGTTAGGTGCCTGAAAATTTGTGTGTTGTTTTGACATTTGAGGAGTTCGTGGTCAAAAACAATTTTTGACTCACAAAAATAAGCCAAAGTTTGTTCTTTTTTGCTAGGGCTCCTCGGATGTTATTTGACCACAAAAATTTACACGCACCGAGCGCACCCAAGCATGTTGGTTGTCACAAAATTTTAGTTTTTTTTAATTTTGTTTGCTACTTTTTTGAATTTACCGTTCATCGATCAAACCTGGTCAACCCAGTCAAACATGGTCAAACCCGGTCAACATGCTCAAAATATAGTTTTGGACCAAACTTATCCAGTTTTGACACTTGAAGGACCAAACATATTCCAAAAAATCTTAAGGGACCAATTCTATACTTTTAGGGAACTTGACGGACCAAAAACATAATTTTCTCTACATCTAAAAAAGGAGGACCTGTATTTTTTTTAAAGGATTGGAATTATTATAAAAGTTCACTGGATGTACAAAGCATCTCAAACATAAAAAAAAAACTTGCATCAAGATTCCGAGACTACCGATGTGTTTGGTAGCATTATCAACCTAGTATATATGTTATCTTGAGAAAGGCGTTTTGGAGGCCGAGCTCCATGGAGGCCTTTATTTTTGAAAAATTCAAATTCAAATTTTTATGGTTCAAAAAATTCTGAAAAAAATATGCATATATGTAAGGATGTAACTCACACGTGTGTAAAAATTCATGATGAAATACCTTGAGTTGTGATCTGTACAAAAAAGACAAATTCATGATCTAGGAGGATGAATAGTATCATGTGTCAAATAGCCCGAGATTTGTCTTTTTTGCACAGCCCTCATTTCAATGTATTTTGAACTGAAAATTTAAACACATGTGTTTTATGCCTTCATGTATATCTGTAATTTTTTCAGAATTTTTTGAAATGTAAAAATATGAATTTCTATTCAAATTTGAATTTGGAGGCCTCACCGGAGCCCGAGCTCCAAAAGGGATTTCTGTGTTATCTCGCAAAAAAAAACCTAGTATATTTTATCTCGCAAAAAAACCTATTCAATCCGTTCGAAATTACTTGTCGCGGAAATGGATGTATCTAAAAAATACGTCTAGATACATCCATTTCCGAGACAAGTAATTCCGAACGGAGGAAATAGTATATATGTTCTCCTAGACATATTGGGCATAGAAATGTTACGTACATGCAACTGTTGTACCCCTTGGCTCTCATGTACGAGGGCACCCTAATCGCTGGGGTTTCTCGTCTCTATCTCGTCTTCTATGGTCTTAGGGCCATGAAAGCATGGTGGATCCCGGCTCTTGCCGGCGGGAGGGCTTCGTTTTCATATGGTTTTTTGAGTTCTGTTAGGGTTTCTGTCCTGCTTAGAGAGGCGAGGCGGCGGCGGCTCTCTGAAGATGGAATAAGGTCCTCCCTGCCTAGCCTCCTTCCTGGTGGTGTTTCTAGTATCATCGGAGGGCGTATGGAGGTTTATCTCCATTGGATCTCGCGGGATCCGGTCGACGTTTGTCTTCGATGGATCCACGTGGATCCGATCTTCGTTCGTTTGTATTCATGTGTCTACAGGTTGGATCCTTCTGATGTACACATCTCTTCATCAGCGGTGGTTGCTATCCTGGTGCGCTGGTCTATGGGGCTTTTGCATGACGACTCCCCAACGGTCTACTACAACAAGGTTTGCCCGGCTCTGATGAGGGAGGGGCAATGATGGCAGCCTGCCTTGGGCTCGTTCCAGTACTTGTAGTCGTTGCTAGGTGGTCTACGGACATGAATCTATTTTTTACTTCTGATGTTCTTTGTACTACCTTAACAATTGATGAATAGATTGAAAGTTTTCCTCGCAATAAATAAATAAAAATACATGCAACTGTTTAGTAGCAGTGTATGCGTTGAGACAAGCCGAGCTGAGGTAAGGATGACAATTTTACCCACGGGTACGGTTATCCGCATGGGCAGGGTATGAGCACACTTTTATACTCATGGGTAGTACCCATATCCTATCCGTTAAGTTATGGGTAGGGTATGGATATAATCTTGTACCCGCGGTTATACCCATACCCTGCTTGTTTGTGAACTAATGTTAAGTTGCCGTCAGTTAGTTATTAATTTGTCCTCTGACTCGACTCCCATTGAATTAAGAGTATGTTGTGATTTCTAAATTTTGATATATGCCATTGACTCATCTGCCTGTTATTGAGCTGAGATAATTGATTTTTTTTTCTGTCAAATGTGCTATCAATGAGCGTAAAATTGTGAACAACTTGTATACTATTTGTTCTACCCACTGGGTACCCAATTGGTACGGGTACCCGTCAGGTATGGGTATGAGTGAAGTTTCATACCCATGGGTACGTGTACGGATAGAATTTTATACCCACTGGCTATATAGATATGGGTATGGTATTGCTCTACCATGCCCATACCCTACCTATTGTCATCCTTAAGCTGAGACATTTGTTTGGTAGCCCGTATGTGATTAGACATGCTAAACTAAAACTATGTTTGGTAGAATGTATCTTAGCAAGATGTGGTTACCTTTCTTTTAAGGTGGCGAGGACACCACGAGAGTGACAAATGGACAATTTTTTTTGCCAATCATGATAAATAAAAGGTGGGTTCATATTTTCACTATATACGTAAGTATATATAATGAAATTTCAACATGGGTGTATTTGGGCTAAACTCAACATAGTTGAGGATGCCATATGCAACTATCGAACAACAAAAAGTGGATCTAATAGGAAACATGCAGGCAACTGAACACGCTCTAAATGTGTGTAGGGCTACAAAAGTCTGAACGTGTAGACTAGGCTCGGCTTAACATATACTAAAATTTGAGCGATGTCAAACGAAGTGAATCTCAAGGTCGAGTTGTAGAAAATTGCTCGTGCTTTGCTTATAACGATCTCGAGCCAGTTCCGAGCTAAATAAGAAGATTCTTTCAATAATACAAGTCACATTTTTAAGCAAGACATACCACAACACGACATAAGAACCCACTACAAATATAATCCAATCAAAACAATTATAATATAAATTATTTCAATCTAGTTTGACTTATTCTCTCTCAATTGAAGACGAGTATTTAATAGACTGATACTTAGTAGCAAGAGTTTGTGGATGAACTAACAAAAGAAGAAAATGAAGGTCTGTTTTCTTTCAAACTTTTGTCAAATATAAATGATATTACGAAAAAGGATTTCCCTCCGCTTTTATATTATAAAGCAACGAACCAAGCATCCAACATAACTGTACAGAGTACAATCAAGTCAAAGTCGCGCTGGAGGCACAACAAGACAAGCCCCAAACAAAGCTAAAAAAAAGCTAATCCGGCTCGGGAGGTGGTGGTGGTGGTGGCGGAGGAGGCACAAATGCCGACGCCAAAGAACGAAGACCAGCTATGATGAAGTCGATAGGGTTCCGGTCTCTCCGCTTGTTAAGCGGTCTCCAAAGCTGTAAGAAGCCACACATTTTGTAGATCGCATTAGTCACACGGCAAAGAATCACGCGTTCAATGACTAGTTTATTACGGTTACACCAGAGGCTCCACGCGAGGGTACGCAAAGCCACCCACATGGGGGGCGACTAGGACTAGGGAGCCTAAGAACCTCCTCAAATAAGTCCGGGAGGTTGTCATGGCACCAATTGCCACCAACCACCTCCCGGAAGCAGCTCCATAGGAACTGCGCCGCAGGGCACCGAAAGAAGATGTGGTTGCAATCTTCCGGTACCAAACAAATGGGGCAGAGGCCATCCCCAGGGCCATTACGTTTGCAGACCTTCGTACCCGAAGGTAGGCGGCCGCGAACCCATTGCCAGAGGAATATGCGGATTTTCAAGGGGAGTTTGATTTCCCAAAGCACCGATAGTTCCACCGGGCCAAGCATGGGGATAATCGCCTGATATAAGGATCTAGTCGAGAATCTGCCACTTGACTCGAGATGCCAAGATAGCGAATCAGGTTCCAAGGAGGGAGGGTGGAGGGCAATACACGCAAGCAATTCATCCCATTGCACAAGTTCCACCACCCCGAAGGTACGGCGGAAGGTAATAGCGCCTAGGTCAGCTAAGGCCGCAGCCACAGAGAGCTATGGGCGGACGCCGATCGCGAACAGCGCATGAAAGCACTCCGCAAAGGGACGGGACCCTGCCCATCGATCTAGCCAGAACAGGGTGCCGGATCCGATACCTACTTTAATGGAGGTCCCAATGCGCAAAACCGACATCAGACGGATCACCGATGCCAGAATTGGGACCCACCAGTCCTAGGAGCGAATGCGAGTGGCTGCTTGCGAAGGTACTTCGCGCAGATAATCTCAAGCCACAGGCCGCCCTCAGCGGTTTGAATCCGCCAAAGCCATTTGGAGAGGAGGGCAATATTCATCCGCTTGGACGAAATAACCCCAAGGCCTCCTTGGTCTTTAGGTTTACAGATCTCAAACCACTTTACCATGTGGTATCTCTATTTATTGTTCTCTCCAGCCTAGAAGAATCTGGAGAGGAGTTTGGTGACCTCATGATGAAAGGATTCATGCAGACTATAGAATCCCATGACATACATCAATAGGATAATAAGGGAGGATTTCATCAGAATCACTCGAGCGACTTTAGATAGCCATCTCCTCTGCCAGGGCTCCATCCTAGGCTGGAGCTTGGCGGTTATTGGACGAAAGTCCTTCTCTAGCAAACGTGTGTCACTAAGTGGCATGCCAAGGTAGGTGGTCGGGAATGTTCCCAAATGACAATTCAAGCGGTTGGCGATTCGCTGAGCTTCCGGCTGGGAGTAACCCAGGACCATCACCTCACTCTTGGCGAAGTTAATTGTGAGGCCCGACATTTCCTGGAAGCAAAGGAGGAGGAACTTGAGGTTCTGAATATCCTCATCGGATCCTTCCACCATCATAATGGTGTCGTCAGCATACTGGAGGTGGGTCAGACCTCCATTGGCCTCCAGATGGGGGGAAATCCCCCTAATATGGCCGGCGCGCTTGGCCAAGTCAAGGATCGAGGCGAGGGCATCAACCACAAGGTTGAATAGAAATGGGGATATCGGGTCTCCCTGTCGGACCCCTTGGCCCGTCAAGAAGTATGGTCCAACCTCCCCATTTATGTTTACCTCTATCTACCACTCGTGACCAACTGCATCACGCGAGCAACCCAGTGGTGATCAAATCCATGTTTGAGCAACACTTCCCGAAGGAAGGACCAGTGGACGGTGTCATAAGCTTTATGGAAGTCAATCTTGAAGAACACCGCGCAGATGTGTTTGGTCTTAACCTCATGGATCACCTCATGAAGGGCGAGGATCCCGTCGAGAATATATCTGCCTTTCATGAAGGCTGATTGGTTCGGATGATGAATCTAAGGAGCGATTAAGGCCGCCCTAGTGGCATACCCTTTCGCCCAAATCCTAAATATCACATTAAGGACTGTGATAGGGCAAAACTGCCTAATATCTGCCGCACCTGGTACCTTGGGGATCAGGGAGATGATCCCATAGTTAAGTCGGGACATGTCCAATGTTCCCCTAGAGAACTCACGGAATAGTTCAAGGATGATCTCCTTGACCATTGGCCAAAAAGCCTGAAAAAACGGACAAGTAATCCATGGGGGCCAGGTGCCAAGGCCGGATTCATGGCTTTGACAAAGGCCTCAACTTCCGCTGCATCAAATGGGGCGAGCAAGGCTGCATTTTCTTCCGGGGAGATTTGTTTTTCGGGTGACCAAATATGGTTAGCAAGGGCGACACCACTCCGAGGTCGCCCCTGAAATAGCGACTTATAAAAGTCGTCGACCACCAAGCGGATTGCCTGGGGGTCCTAGAACAGCTGCTCCCCTCCCATAAGAGGGGAATGGAGCAGCGTCGCCTATGGCCATTAGCGATGGCCTAGAAGTAAGCAGTGTTGGCGTCCCCCAACAGCGCCCAGTTCATAGAGCCACGCTGATGCCAGAATTCCTCCTCCTTGGAGTAGATCTCCATGAGAGAGTCTTCCAAATTGTACCTATGAGCCCATTCCTTCGTGGAAATCCCGGCAGTGTCTGCACGGAGGTCCAGGGCCCGGATCTCCTCGAGGAGGGAGGCCTTCTGGACCCGAAGATCCCGCCCTATATTAGCACCCCCAACCTTTCATGAACTGCATGGAGCGATTGGCCAGATGATGCCACTCGTCCAGGATCGACATCTGCCTATGGGGCTGGGCCCGCGCCGAGACCCAGTGAGCCTGGACGGCAGCCACAAAGCCTGGCTGCCAGAGCCAGAAAGCCTCTAAACAGAACCGCGGAGGTGGACGAGGCCTCTCATCCCTAGATGACAAGAGAAGGGGGATGCTACCTCTTGAGCATGCGTTGGTTTTCCCATGAAGAGGAAAGGGTGATGTAGCAAAGTAGCGTAAGTATTTCCCTCAGTTTTTTAGAACCAAGGTATCAATCCGGTAGGAGGCTACACGCAAATCCCTCGTACCTGCAAAAACAAATAAGAACCTTGCAACCAACGCGATAAAGGGGTTGTAAATCCTTCACAGCCACTTGCAAAAGTGAGATCGGATAGAGATAATAAGATAAATATTTTTGGTATTTTTATGATATAGATTGGAAAGTAAAGATTGCAAAATAAAATAGATCGGAAACTTATATGATGGAAAATAGATCCGGGGGGGGGCATAGGTTTCACTAGTGGCTTCTCTCAAGATAGCATAAGTATTACGGTGGGTGAACAAATTACCGTCGAGCAATTGATAGAAAAGTGCATAGTTATGAGAATATCTAGGCATGATCATGTATATAGGCATCACGTCCGTGACAAGTAGATCGAAACGATTCTGCATCTACTACTATTACTCCACACATTGACCGCTATCCATCATGCATCTAGAGTATTAAGTTCATAAGAACAGAGTAACGCATTAGGTAAGATGACATGATGTAGAGGGATAAACTCAAGCAATATGATATAAACCCCATCTTTTTATCCTCGATGGCAACAATACAATATGTGCCTTGCTGCCCCTGCTGTCACTAGGAAAGGACACCGCAAGATTAAACCCAAAGCTAAGCACTTCTCCCATTGCAAGAAAGATCAATCTAGTAGGCCAAAACAAACTGATAATTCAAAGAGACTTGCAAAGATAACAAATCATACATAAAAGAATTTAGAGGAGATTCAAATATTGTTCATAGTTAATCTTGATCATAAACCCACAATTCATCGGATCTCGACAAACACACCGCAAAAAGAATTACATCAAATAGATCTCCAAGAAGATCGAGGAGAACTTTTTATTGAGATCCAAAGAGAGAGAAGAAGCCATCTAGCTAATAACTATGGCTCAGAAGGTCTGTGGTAAACTACTCACACTTCATCGGAGATGCTATGGTGTTGATGTAGAAGCCCTCCGTGATCGATTCCCCCTCCGGCGAAGCGCCGGAAAAGGCCCCAAGATGGGATCTCACGGGTACAAAAGGTTGCGGCAGTGGAAATAGGGTTTCGTGGTGCTCCTGGATGTTTTCAGGGTATATGAGTACATATAGGTGAAAGAAGTCAGTCAGGGGAGCCACGAGGGGCCCACGAGGGTGGGGGGCACGCCTACTCCCTAGTCGCGCCCTCCTGCCTCGTGGCCTCCTCGTTTCTTTCTTGACGTCCACTCCAAGTCTCCCGGATTGCGTTTGTTCCAAAAATAACTCTCCCGAAGATTTCATTCTGTTTGGACTCCGTTTGATATTCCTTTTTTACGAAACACTAAAATAGGCAAAAGAATAGCAATTTGGACTGGGCCTCCGGTTAATAGGTTAGTCCCAAAAATAATATAAAAGTGTATAATAAAGCCCATTAAACATCCAAAGCGGATAATATAATAGCATAGAACAATCAAAAATTATAGATACATTGCAGACGTATCAAGCATCCCCAAGCTTAATTCATGCTCGTCCTCGAGTAGGTAAATGATAAAAACAGAATTTTTGATGTGGAATGCTACCTAGCATAATTCTCAATGTAATTTTCTTTATTGTGGCATGAATGTTCAGATCGAAAAGATTCAAGATAAAAGTTTAATATTGACATAAAAATAGTAATACTTCAAGCATGCTAACCAACCAGTTTATGTCTTATCAAAATAACATAGCCAAAGAAAGCTTATCCGTACAAAATCGTATAATTTGGCCATGCTTCATTTTCGTCACACTAAATGCTCCCATCATACACAACCCCAGTTTCAGCCAAGCAATTGTTTCATAATTTTTAACGTGCTTCAGCTTTTTCAACCCTCACGCAATACATGAGCATAAGCCATGGACATAGCACTATGGATGGAGTAGAGTATGATGATAGGGATTATGTGAGAAAACAAAAAAGGAGAAAGTCTCACATTGACGCTAGTATATGAAAGTGACAAAGTAAGAAACTCTCTATCAGGAAAAAGGATAGTAACATTGTCCATTCTCTCTTTTTCTCTCATTTTTTTTATTTGGGCTTCTTTGGCCTATTTTTTATTTGGGCTTCTTTGGCCTCTTTTATTTTTTATAAAGTCCGGAGACTCATCCTGACTTGTGGGGGAATCATTGCTTCCATCATCCTTTCCTCACGTGGGACACTGCTCTAATAATGGAAATCATCACACTTCTATTTATTTACAACTCAAGAATTACAACTAAATGCTTAGGACAAAATATGACTCTATGTGAATGCCTCTGGCGGTGTACCGGGATATGCAATGAATCAAGAGCGACATGTATGAAAGAATTATAAAGGTGGCTTTGCCACAAATATGATGTCAACTACATGATCATGCAAGGCAATATGACAATGATGGAGTGTGTCATAATAAACGGAACGTTGGAAAGTTGCATGTCAATATATCTCGGAACGGCTATAGAAATGCCATAATAGGTAGGTATGGTGGCTGTTTTGAGGAAGATATAAGGAGGTTTATGTGTGATAGAGTGTATTGTATCACGGGGTTTGGATGCACCGGCGAAGTTTGCACCAACTCTCAAGGTGAGAAACGGCAATGCACGGTACCGTAGAGGCTAGCAAATTGCGGAAGGGTAAGAGTGTGTATAATCCATGGACTCACATTAGTCATAAAGAACTCATATACTTATTGCAAAAGTTTATTAGCCCTCGAAGCAAAGTACTACTACGCATACTCCTAGGGTAAGGGTTGGTAGAAGTTAACCATCGCGCGATCCCGACCTCCACTCATAAGGAAGGCAATCAAAGAACATCCCATGCTTCAAATTTGTCACACAACGTTCACCATACGTGCATGCTACGGGACTTGCCAACTTTAACACAAGTATTTATCAATTTCATAATTATCCAACTAGCATGACTCTAACATTACCACCTTTATATCTCAAAACAATTATCAAGTATCAAATTTATTATAGTGTTCAATGCACTTTATATGATAGTTTTTATTATACCTATCTTGGATGCTCATCATTTTAAGACTAAAATTTTAACCAAAGCAAATTACCATCTTGTTCCAGAAGACTCTGAAAATAATATAAGTGAAGCATGAGAGATCAATAATTTCCATAAAATAAAACCACGGCCGTGCTCTAAAAATATATAAGTGAAGCACTAGAGCAAAATTGCCTAACTCAAAAGATATAAGTGAAGCACATAGAGTATTCTAATAAATTCCAATTCATGTGTGTCTCTCCCAAAAGGTGTGTACAACAAGGATGATTGTGTTAAACTAAAAATCAAAGACTCAAATAATACAATACACTCCAAGCAAAACACATATCATGTGGTGAATAAAAATATAGCATCAAGTAAAGTTACCGATGGACGAAGACGAAAGAGGGGATGCCTTCTGGGGCATCCCCAAGCTTAGGCTTTTGGTTGTCCTTGAATTTTACCTTGGAGTGCATTGGGCATCCCCAAGATTAGGCTCTTGCCACTATTTATTCCATAATCCATCAAATCTTTACCCAAAAACTTGAAAACTTCACAACACAAAACTCAACAGAAAATCTCATGAGCTCCGTTAGTGCAAGAAAACAAACCACCACTTTAAGTTACTATAATGAACTCATTCTTTATTTATATTGGTTTTAAACCTACTGTATTCCAACTTATCTATGGTTCATACCTCCGATACTAGCCATAGATTCATCAAAATAAGCAAACAACACATGAAAAACAGAATCTGTCAAAAACAGAACAGTCTGTAGCAATCTGTAACTCTTGAATACTTATGGAACCCCACAAATTCTACCAAATTAGGAAGTTCTAGGTAATTTGTCTATTAATCTTATTCAAAAAGAATCAACTAAAAATCACGTTTCTGTGATTTATGAAAATTATTCTCGTGCGCAGAAAAGTTTCTGTTTTTCAGCAAGATCAAATTAACTAACACCGTAGGATATCCTAAAGGTTTTACTTGGCACAAACACTAATTAAAACACAAAACCACATCTAACCAGAGGCTACATGAATTATTTATTACTAAACAGGAACAAAAAGCAAAGAACAAAAATAAAATTGGGTTGCCTCCCAACAAGCGCTATCGTTTAACGCCCCTAGCTAGGCATTGAGATTTCGATGATGCTCACATGAAAGATAGCAATTGAAACATGAAGCGAGCATCATGTAGTATATGAAAATCACATCTAAGTCTAACATACTTACTATGCATAGGCATGTTATAGGCAAACAAATTATCATAGCAAGCAAAAACTAGCATATGCAAAGAAGAAGAAAGAGACGATAGCAATCTCAACATGAAGAGAGGTAATTTACTAACATGAATATTTCTACCACCATATTTTCCTCTCTCATAGTAATTACATATAGGATCATAATAAAATTCAACAATATAGCTATCACATAACATATTCTCAACATGATCCACATGCATGCAAAGTTTACACTCTTCCAAAATAGTGGGATTAACATTAACTAAAGTCATGACCTCTCCAGACCCACTTTTATCAAAAAATCCATAAGATTGAACATTCTCCAAGTATGTGGGATCCAAAGTTGACACTCTTCCAAACCCACTTTCAATATTATTGCAAACACTATTATCAATCTCATATTCATCATGGGGCTTAAATAAATTTTCAAGATCATAGGAAGAATCACCCCAATCATGATCATTGCAACAAGTAGTAGACATAGAAAAACTAGCATCCCTAAGCTTAGGGTTTTGCATATTATTAGTACAACTGACATCAAGAGAATTTATAGTAACATCATTGCAATCATGCTTTTCATTGAAGGAACTACCAAGTATGGGTGCAATAGCAACGATCTCATGTTTAACATAAGGAACTATAGCAAATTCATCTTTATAAATATTGGCATCATGGCCACAAGAATAGCAAGCATCGTGTTCATCAAGGGATATTTCAATCAAATCATTGGAATCATTATCTATAGATTCATGCATATCATTATTTTCTTCCAAAGCAACAGTCATTCTCTCAATAAATTCTTTGACATAGACATTATGAGCATAGTTTTCATAGCAATATTTAAGTATGTCAAAATTTTCAGATTCGTAGAGAGTAATATCATACTTTTCAATCAAAGAAGCAGCTTCATCAGCACCCTTAAAAGCAAAAGATTCTTCAATTTGTTCGATATCATAGTAACTGTAAACACCCTTTGCATAAGAAGATAAGATTTCATTTTCATTAAACTCACATAGGTAGGGAAGGTGTCTTTTAGGGTTCTTAGAGCAACAAGTAAAATCATAAATTTCACAAAGATTCCAAGCATAAAACATCAATCTGTTTATTTGATCCCATAAGATTCTCCCTTTTTCAGACAAATGGTGACGCACAAAATGAGCATGCTCATCTAAAGATTTCCCATCAACTAGGCTAGTTGGGGTTTCAGCACGAGTGCATAAGGATCGAAGATGATCCAAGTAGAACACTTTAAGTAGATCTGTATCACTAGAATTTTAGCAAGCAAAGATGCAAGCAAATAGAAGGCACGTGGAAACACAAACAAAAAAACATACAGAAAGAAGGCGAAGAAAAGGCAAAGGTGAAGTGGGGGAGAGGAAAACAAGAGGCAAATGGTAAATAACGTAATGCGAGGGATAAGAGTTTGTGATGGGTACTTGGTATGACTTGACTTGCGCGTATACTCCCCTCAAAACGGAACCACGGAGGTGGACGAGGCCTCTCATCCCTAGACGACAAGAGAAGGGGGATGCTACCTCTTGAGCATGAGTTGGTTTTCCCTTGAAGAGCAAAGGGTGATGCAGCAAAGTAGCGTAAGTATTTCCCTCAATTTTTGAGAACCAAGGTATCAATCCAGTAGGAGGCTACACGCAAATCCCTCATACCTGCACAAACAAATAAGAACCTTGCAACCAACGCGATAAAGGGGTTGTCAATCCTTCACGGCCACTTGAAAAAGTGAGATCTGATAGAGATAATAAGATAAATATTTTTGGTATTTTTATGATATAGATTGGAAACTAAAGATTGCAAAATAAAATAGATCGGAAACTTATATGATGGAAAATAGACCCGGGGCCATAGGTTTCACTAGTGGCTTCTCTCAAGATAGCATAAGTATTACGGTGGGTGAACAAATTACTGTCAAGCAATTGATAGAAAAGTGCATAGTTATGAGAATATCTAGGCATGATCATGTATATAGGCATCACGTCCGCGACAAGTAGATCGAAATGATTCTGCATCTACTACTATTACTCCACACATCGACCGCTATCCAGAATGCACCTAGAGTATTAAGTTCATAAGAACAGAGTAACGCATTAGGCAAGATGACATGATGTACAGGGATAAACTCAAGAATATGATATAAACCCCATCTTTTTATCCTTGATGGCAACAATACAATACGTGCCTTGCTGCCCCTGCTGTCACTGGGAAAGGACACTGCAAGATTGAAGCCAAAGTTAAGCACTTCTCCCATTGCAAGAAAGATCAATCTAGTAGGCCAAACCAAACTGATAATTCGAAGAGACTTGCAAAGATAACTCAATCATACATAAAAGAATTCAGAGAAGATTCAAATATTTCTCATAGATAAACTTGATCATAAACCCACAATTCATTGAATCTCGACAAACAGACCGCAAAAAGAGTTTACATCGAATAGATCTCCACAAGAGAGGCGGAGAACATTGTATTGAGATCCAAAAGGAGAGAAGAAGCCATCTAGCTAATAACTATGGACCCAAATGTCTGTGGTAAACTACTCACAACTCATCGGAGGGGCTATGGTGTTGACGTAGAAGCCCTCCATGGTCGATTCCCCCTCCGGCGGAGTGCCGGAAAAGGCCCCAAGATGGGATCTCACGGGTACAGAAGGTTGCGGCGATGGAAATAGGGTTTCTGGTGCTCCTGGATGTTTTCAGGGTATATGAGTATATATAGGCGAAATAAGTCGGTCAGGGGAGCCACAAGGGGCCCGTGAGGGTGGGGGCGCGCCTACCCCCTAGGCGCGCCTTCCTGCCTCGTGGCCTCCTTGTTTCTTTCTTGAAGTCCAGTCCAAGTCTCCTGGATTGCGTTTGCTCCAAAAATAACTCTCCCGAAGGTATTATTCGGTATGGACTCCATTTGATATTCCTTTTCTGCGAAACACTGAAATAGGCAAAAAAATAGCAATTTGGACTGGGTCTCCGGTTAATAGGTTAGTCCCAAAAATAATATAAAAGTGTATAATAAAGCCCATTAAACATCCAAAACGGACAATATAATAGCATGGAACAATCAAAAATTATAGATACGTTGGAGACGTATCAGGGGACATGATCGAAGGCCAATGGGAACCGGAGTTCCTAGTCGGGGGAAACAAACACACGGTCCAACTCACTAAGGATCGGGGCAACCTGTCTATTGGTCCAGGTAAATCGTGCCCCAACCCTGTCCAGCTCAAGGAGACCTAGGTCCACAACCCAGTTGTTGAAGCGACGAATCTCCGCATGGTCCACATGTGAGTTGCTCTTTTCCTCGGGAGAACGGAGGAGGTTGAAATCTCCCCCAACAACCACAGGGAGAGTCGCGGAGGAGATCTTGGTGTGGAGCTCGGCTAGGAAAGCGGCCGAGCGACTATGGTCGGTAGGTCGGTAAACCACAATGATCTCCCACTTGAAGTTCATATCACGCTCCCACACCTCTATGCTAACGAAGTGGGCTCCATGGTCCATGGATCCCACCTCAAAGGTCGCATCCTTCACCCCTAGAAGGATGCCACCAGAGTGACCCGTCACTCCACTAGATGACAACCAGTGCCATGCGAAAAGATGTCTGCTAAGGCGCTCAAGTTCTACGAGAGAGAACTCAGTGCACATAGTTTCTTGGATCGCAACCACATCTATGGACTCATCGCGCATGTATTCAATGAGCTGCCTGCGGCGGCCATCATGACCGAAGCCCTGTGATACGTCTCCAATGTATCAATAATTTTTGATTGTTCCATGCTATTATATTACCCCTTTTGGATGTTTATGGGCTTTATTTTACACATTTATATCATTTTTGGGACTAACCTACTAACCGGAGGCCCAGCCCGTATTGCTGTTTTTTTGCCTATTTCAGTATTTCGAAGAAAAGGAATATCAAACGGAGTCCAAACGGAATGAAACCTTCGGGAGCATGATTTTTGGAACGAACGTGATCCGGAGAACTTGGAGTGCAAGTCAAGAAGCAAACGAGGCGGCCCGGAGATAGCAGGGCACGCCCACCCCTCCTGGGCGCGCCCCTGCCTCCTGGGCCCCTCACGTAGCCACCGACGTACTCCTTCCTCCTATATATACCTACGTACCCCGAAAACATCCAGGGAGCCAACGAAAAACAATTTCCACCGCCGTAACCTTCTGTATCCGCGAGATCCCATCTTGGAGCCTTCGTCGGTGCTCTGCTGGAGGGGGAATCGACCATGGAGGGCTTCTACATCAACACCATAGCCTCTCCGATGAGCTGTGAGTAGTTTACCACAGACCTTCGGGTCCATAGTTATTAGCTAGATGGCTTCTTCTCTCTTTTTGGATCTCAATACAATGTTCTCCCCCTCTCTTGTGGAGATCTATTCGATGTAAACTCTTTTTGCAGTGTGTTTGTTGAGATCCGATGAATTGTGGGTTTATGATCAAGTTTATCTATGATAAATATTTGAATCTCCTCTGAATTCTTTTATGTGTGATTAAGTTATCTTTGCAAGTCTCTTCGAATTATCAGTTTGGTTTGACCTACTAGATTGATCTTTCTTGCAATGGGAGAAGTGCTTAGCTTTGGGTTCAATCTTGCGGTGTCCTTTCCCAGTGACAGCAGGGGCAGCAAGGCACGTATTGTATTGTTGCCATCGAGGATAAAAAGATGGTGTTTATATCATATTGCATGAGTTTATCCCTCTACATCATGTCATTTTTCTTAATGCGTTACTCTGTTCTTTATGAACTTAATACTCTAGATGCATGCTGGATAGCAGTAGATGTGTGGAGTAGTAGTAGTAGATGCAGGCAGGAGTCGGTCTACTTGTCGCGGACGTGATGCCTATATACATGATCATGCCTAGATAATCTCATAATTATTCGCTTTTCTATCAATTGCTCGACAGTAATTTGTTCACCCACCATAATACTTATGCTATCTTGAGAGAAGCCACTAGTGAAACCTATGGCCCCGGGTCTATCTTTTATCATAAAAGCTTTCAATCTAATTTCATTTGCATCTTTACTTTTTGCATCTATATTATAAAATACCAAAAATATATCTCTATCAGATCTCACTTTCGCAAGTGGCCGTGAAGGGATTGACAACCCCTTTATTGCGTTGGTTGCGAGTTCTTTGTTTGTTTGTTTGTGTAGGTGCGTGGGACTTTTGAGGAGCCTCCTACTGGATTGATACCTTGGTTCTCAAAAACTGAGGGAAATACTTACGCTACTATTGCTGTATCACCCTTTCCTCTTCAAGGAAAACCAACGCAAGCTCAAGACGTAGCAAGAAGGATTTCTGGCGCCGTTGCCGGGGAGGTCTTCGCTCAAGTCAAGACATACCAAGTACCCATTACAAACTCATCTCCCTCGCATTTACATTATTTGTCATTTGCCTCTCGTTTTCCTCTCCCCCACTTCACCCTTGCCGTTTTATTTGCCCTCTCTTTCCCAATCATCTCCTCTCTTTCGCTTGCCTTTTGTTTGCTCGTCGTTATGTCTAGTTCCTTATCCGCTCCTATGTCTCCCGAGTTTGAAGTTCTTCACTTCAAGCAAAGGCAAGGTGAAAAATTAAAAGATGCTTGGTACAGGATGATGGAATCTTATCTCAAATGCACCCTAGAGGTGAACTTTGGAATTCTCCTTCGTAATTTTTATGTTGGGTTAAATATGATGCATTGACAACTCTTGGATTGCATTGCCAAGGGAAATTTTATTGAAATTGATCCTAGTATTGCTCATGAAATTATAGAGGGAATAATGGGAACACTACCTCAAAAGGGAGGATCACATCCTACCCAAAAAGAAACACAAGTGTTTGGAAAGATTTGCAAAGTAACAAAAATTTTACAAAAATCTCTTGAGCCTCTTAAAAGTGTTAGCGGAAATCTTCACCGCATGAATATGTTGATTACTCTTTGCAATAAGAGGTTGGATTCTTTAGATCTAAAAATTTCCGAGTATGAAGGGAAACGTAAAGAACCTCCCGGATTTGAGCATGACTCTGCTAAAAAACTGAAAATCAAAGATGGCACTACTTAGATCTATCTTCGCTTTTATGCCTAGCTAGGGGCGTTAAACGATAGCGCTAGTTGGGAGGCAACCCAATTTTTATTTGTGTTTTTTGTTTTTGTTTCTGTTTAGTAATAAATTTTGCATCTAACTTCTGTTTAGATGTGTTTTTATGTTTTAATTAGTGTTTGTGCCAAGTAGAACCTATAGGATAACCTATGATGATAGTTAATTTGATTCTGCTGAAAAACAGAAACTTTGCGCGCACGAAATTAGTTTTGTTAAATCACAGAAATGTGCTTTTGCGTTTATTCTTTTTGCTGCTGATCAATATACAAATTTTACAGGACTTCCTATTTTGGTAGGATTTTTAGAGTTCCATAAGTTTGCGTTAGTTACAGATTGCTTCAGACTGTTCTGTTTTTGACAGATTCTGTTTTTCGTGTGTTGTTTGCTTATTTTGATACATCTATGACTAGTATTAAGTGGTATGAACCATAGAGAACTTGGAATACAGTAGGTTTAACACCAAAATAATTAAATAATGAGTTCATTACAGTAACTTATGTGGTGGTTTTGTTTTCCTTCACTAACGGAGCTTATAAGATTTCCTGTTGAGTTTTGTGTTGTGAAGTTTTCAAGTTTTGGGTAAAGCTTTGATGAACTATGGAATAAGGAGTGGCAAGAGCCTAAGCTTGGGGATGCCCATGGCACCCCAAGATATTCAAGAATAGCCAAAAGCCTAAGCTTGGGGATGCCCCGGGAAGGCATCCCCTCTTTCGTCTTCGTTCATTTGTAACTTCACTTGGAGCTATATTTTTATTCGCCACATGATATGTGTTTTGCTTGGAGCGTCGTGTATTATATTAGTCTTTTCTTTTTAGTCTACCACAATCATCCTTTTTGTACACACCTTTTGGGAGAAGCCTACTTGATTGAATTTGCTAGAATATGCTATGTGCTTCACTTATATCTTTTGAGCTTGATAGTTTTTGCTCTAGTGCTTCACTTATATCTTTTAGAGCATAGCGGTGGCTTAATTTTGTAGAAATTGCTAGTCTCTCATGCTTCACTTATATTATTTTGAGAATCTTTTAAAACAGAATGGTATTTGCTATGGTTACAAAATTGGTCCTAGAATGGTAGACATCCAAGTTGGGTATAATAAAAACTGTCATAGGAAGTGAATTGGATGCTATGATCAATTTGATACTTGATAATTGTTTTGAGATATGGAGGTAGTGATATTAAAGTCATGCCAGTTGGGCGATTATGAATTTAAAGAATGCTTGTGTTGAAGTTAGCAAGTCCCCTAGCATGCACGTATGGTTAAAGTTGTGTAACAAATTTGAAACATGAAGTGTACCTGGCTTGTGCATCCTTATGAGTGGCGGTCGGGGATGAGCGATGGTCTTTTCCTACCAATCTATCCCTCTAGGAGCATGCGCGTAGTGCTTGATTTTTGATGACTTCTAAATTTTTGCAATAAGTATATGAGTTCTTTTGACTAATGTTGAGTCCATGGATTATACGCACTTTTACCTTTCCATCATTGCTAGCCTCTTTGGTACCGTGCATTGCCATTTCTCACCTTGAGAGTTGGTGCAAACTTCGCCGGTGCATCCAAACCCCGTGATACGATACACTCTATCACACATAAACCTCCTTATATCTTCCTCAAAACAGCCACCATACCTACCTATTATGGCATTTTCATAGCCATTCCGAGATATATTGCCATGCAACTTTCCACCGTTCCGTTCATCATCATCATGACATACTTTACTTTTGTCATATTGCCATTGCATGATCATGTAGTTGACATCGTATTTGTGGCAAAGCCACCATGCATAATTTTTTATACATGTCACTCTTGATTCATTGCACCATCCCAGTACACCGCCGGAGGCATTCATATAGAGTCATATCTTGTTCTAGTTTCTATTTGTAATTCATATGTTGTAATCAATAAAATTGTGATGATCATCATTATTAGAGTGTTGCCCAAAAAAAGAAAGGCCAAAGAACAAAATAAAAAAATAAAAATAAAAGGGGCAATGTTACTATCTCTTTTTCCACACTTGTGCTTCAAAGTAGGACCTTGTTCTTCATGTAGTGAGTCTCATATAGTGTGCTTTAAAGTAGCACCATGTTTTTCATATAGTGAGTCTCATATGTTGTCACTTTCATATACTAGTGGGAATTTTTCATTATAGAATTTGGCTTGTATATTCCTACGATGGGCTTCCTCAAATGCCCTAGGTCTTTGTGAGCAAGCAAGTTGGATGCACACCCACTAGTTTTCTTCTGTTGAACATTCATTTATAGCTCTAGTGCATCCGTTGCATGGCAATCTCTACTCCTCATGTTGACATCAATTGATGGGCATCTCCATAGCCCATTGATTATCCTTGTCAATGTGAGACTTTCTCCTTTTTGTCTTCTCCACACAATCCCCATCATCATAGTCTATTCCACCCATAGTGCTATATCCATGGCTCACGCTCATGTATTGCGTGAAGGTTGAAAAAGTTTGAGATTATTTAAGTACGAAACAATTGCTTGGCTTGTCATCGGGGGTGTAGAATTTGGGAACATCTTTGTGTGACGGAAATGAAGCATAGCCTAACTATATGATTTTGTAGGGATGAACTTTCTTTAGCCATGTTATTTTGAGAAGACATGATTACTTTGATTAGTATGCTTGAAGTGTTACTATTTCTTTTATCAATATGAACTTTTATTTTGAATCATTTGGATCTGAACATTCATGCCACAATAAAGAAAATCACATTCAGAACTATGCTAGGTAGCATTCCACATCAAAAAATCTGTTTTTATCATTTACCTACTCGAGGACGAGCAGGAATTAAGCTTGGGGATGCTTGATACGTCTCCAATGTATCTATAATTTTTTATTGTTCCATGCTATTATATTACCCCTTTGGATGTTTATGGGCTTTATTTTACATATTTATATCATTTTTGGGACTAACCTACTAACCGGAGGCCCAGCCCGTATTGCTGTTTTTTTGCCTATTTCAGTATTTCGAAGAAAAGGAATATCAAACGGAGTCCAAACGGAATGAAACCTTCGAGAGCATGATTTTTGGAACGAACGTGATCCGGAGAACTTGGAGTGCAAGTCAATAAGCAAACGAGGCGACCAAGAGATAGCAGGGCGCGCCCACCCCTCCTGGGCGCGCCCCTGTCTCCTGGGCCCCTCAGGTGGCCACTGACATACTTCTTCCTCCTATATATACCTACGTACCCCGAAAACATCCAGGGAGCCAACGAAAAACAATTTCCACCGCCGTAACCTTCTGTATCTGCGAGATCCCATCTTGGAGCCTTCGCCGGCACTCCGTCGGAGGGGGAATCAACCATGGAGGGCTTCTACATCAACACCATAGCCCCTCCGATGAGTTGTGAGTAGTTTACCACAGACCTTCGAGTCCATAGTTATTAGCTAGATGGCTTCTTCTCTCTTTTTGGATCTCAATACAATGTTCTCCCCCTCTCTTGTGGAGATCTATTTGATGTAAACTCTTTTTGCGGTGTGTTTGTCGAGATCCGATGAATTGTGGGTTTATGATCAAGTTTATCTATGAGAAATATTTGAATGTTCTCTGAATTCTTTTATGTATGATTGAGTTATCTTTGCAAGTCTCTTCGAATTATCAGTTCGGTTTGGCCTACTAGATTGATCTTTCTTGCCATGGGAGAAGTGCTTAGCTTTGGGTTCAATCTTGCGGCGTCCTTACCCAGTGACAGAAAGGGTTGCAAGGCACGTATTGGTTTCCATCGAGGATAAAAAGATGGAGTTTATATCATATGGCATGAGTTTATCCCTCTACATCATGTCATCTTTCTTAATGCGTTACTCTATTCTTATGAACTTAATACTCTAGATGCATGCTGGATAGCGGTCGATGTGTGGAGTAATAGTAGTAGATGCAGGCAGGAGTCGGTCTACTTGTCGCGGACGTGATGCCTATATACATGATCATGCCTAGATAATCTCATAATTATTCGCTTTTCTATCAATTGTTCGACAGTAATTTGTTCACCCACCGTAATACTTATGCTATCTTGAGATAAGCCACTAGTGAAACCTATGGCCCCCGGGTCTATCTTTTATCATATAAGCTTTAAATCTACTTTTATTTGCATCTTTACTTTTTGCATCTATATTATAAAATACCAAAAATATATCTCTATCAGATCTCACTTTCGCAAGTGGCCGTGAAGGGATTGACAACCCCTTTATTGCGTTGGTTGCGAGTTCTTTGTTTGTTTGTGTAGGTGCATGAGACTTTTGAGGAGCCTCCTACTAGATTGATATCTTGGTTCTCAAAAATTGAGGGAAATACTTACGCTACTATTGCTGCATCACCCTTTCCTCTTCAAGGAAAACCAACGCAAGCTCAAGACGTAGCACCCTGCAGGTTCCAAAAAAGCGCGTGCATGAGCACTCGCCTAACGGGTCCTCCCGGGACCCTTCAGTAGTCGTAGCACTAAGGGCACAGCACAACTAGGCAGTACGAGAGCGTGTCTGACCACAGATCTCACCCAGATTGTTTACAAGCCGGTCCCGACCCCTAGCATGGCGAGGCATAGGGGGAGGGACCTCGGCAGCTGTTGTCGCCTCGCGAGCCCTAGTGGCCGCGAGGTGGCCCTCCAGAACCTTCTTAGCCTGGAGGGACGCAAGCTACTCCAAAACCGGGCCCTTCTCGCCACGGAAGACTATAGCCGAATAGGCTGCGACCTTGGCCAGATGGCCGATGGCCAAGGGGGACACCAGCAAGGGCGGAAAAGGAGTTGTCACAAATATCATCAAAATCAGAACATGGAGCCTGAGAGTCGGACGGACTTGTGTCAAGGTTGCGGATGGCCGCACGACGGGAGGCCTTCTCCATCACCGTCGGCAAAGCCCCGGTCAGCCCGGGAGTCGCCTCGTGCCGAGCACTCTTCCGGGCATACGATGCCGGAGTAGAGGCCGAGCGGTGGAAGACCCGGGAATTGGGAGGCCTGGTCAACGTGGGAGGGAAAGCAGCTGCGAGGTCGGACTCCAGAAGCACCCACGCCGGAGGGTCCTCCCTGACGAGCATCAGAGATACCAGCTGTGGGGAGGACGGAGGCCGGACCTCAATGCTACCCCGGCTATCTCTGCTCCCTTCCTCCTCGGACAGGGACATCAGTGGAGGGAGGAAGGGGAAGGGAGAGTGGTGCCCGGTGAAAGGGTGACAGCGTCGTCGAGCGTGGTTGTAATGTCCTCGGACTCGTCCCCCAAGCAGGAGTCGCGGGACCCCACCCCAGGGTAGGTGTCGAGGGGCCCGATCCCAGAGCAGTGTGCAGACGGGGGGAGGGAGGAGCTAGCAGGGGGATCGTCCTCAGGATCAATCGAGTCGTCGTCGGAGGCCTCGGAGCGGGGTGAACGGCTGCGTGAGCAAGGGTGGGAGCCGTGTGGGCCAGCACCCCCACCAGACCCAACCACAGGGTCGGCACCCCCTCCGTCAGCCGGGCTGAGGGGATCGGCGGGAGTCCCACTCTCAACCGAGGTGCGTAAGTCGTACCCGACGTCGTTGAAGAACATCATGATCGTCGTCTTGAGCTTGGCGGGGTCTGGAGACTTGATCTACATACGCACAGCAGGGCACTTGGGTAGAGAGGTGGCGTCGACCATCACAAACTTGCTAAACAAATGGGACAAGCCATAGAGGACCCCCTCGTCCCTAGCCGGTGGTGGGAGTGCACGGATCTACACCCACACCATGGACAGGGTGGCCACCGCAAGCGGGTCCACTGACGGGATGGAGATGCGGACTAATGTCTACTACACAACCTTCTTGTTGTAGATGTTGTTGGGCCTCCAAGTGCAGAGGTTTGTAGGACAGTAGCAAATTTCCCTCAAGTGGATGGCGTAAGGTTTATCAATCTGTGGGAGGCGTAGGATGAAGATGGTCTCTCTCAAGCAACCCTGCAACCAAATAACAAAGAGTCTCTTGTGTCCCCAACACACCGAATACAATGGTAAATTGTATAGGTGCACTAGTTCGGCGAAGAGATGGTGATACAAGTGCAATATGGATGGTAGATATATGTTTTTATAATCTGAAAATATAAAAAGAGCAAGGTAGCAAGTGGTAGAAGTGAGCGTAAACGGTATTGCAATGCTAGGAAACAAGGCCTAAGGTTCATACTTTCACTAGTGCAAATTCTCTCAACAATAATAACATAATTGGATCATATAACTATCCCTCAACATGCAACAAAGAGTCACTCCAAAGTCAGTAATAGCGGAGAACAAATGAAGAGATTATTGTAGGGTAGGAAATCACCTCAAAGTTATCCTTTCTGATCGATCTATTCAAGAGTCCGTAGTAGAATAACACGAAGCTATTCTTTTCGTTCGATCTATCATAGAGTTCGTACTAGAATAACACCTTAAGACACAAACCAACCAAAACCCTAATGTCACCTAGATACTCCAATGTCACCTCAAGTATCCGTGGGCATGATTATACGATATGCATCACACAATCTCAGATTCATCTATTCAACCAACACAAAGTACTTCAAAGAGTGCCCCAAAGTTTCTACCGAGGAGTCAAGACAAAAACGTGTGCCAACCCCTATGCATAAGTTCACAAGGTCACTAAAACTGCAAGTTGATCACTAAAACATACATCAAGTAGATCACGTGAATATCCCATTGTCACCACAGATAAGCACATGCAAGACATACATCAAGTGTTCTCAAATCCGTAAAGACTCAATTTGATAAGATAACTTCAAAGGGAAAACTCAATCCATTACAAGAGAGTAGAGGGGGAGAAACATCATAATATCCAACTATAATAGCAAAGCTCGCGATACATCAAGATCGTGCCAAATCAAGAACA
>NC_041385.1:96780209-96840407 GCF_002162155.2 Triticum dicoccoides | reverse complement strand
AGAGAGAGAGAGATAGAGAGAGATCAAACACGTAGCTACTGGTACATACCCTCAGCCCCGAGGGTGAACTACTCCCTCCTCGTCATGGAGAGCGCCGGGATGATGAAGATGGCCACCAGTGATGGATTCCCCCTCCGACAGGGTGCCGAAATGGGCTCCCGAGAGGTTTTTGGTGGCTATAGAGTCTTGCAGCGGCGGAACTCCCGATCTAGGTTATTTTTTGGAGGTTTCAGTATTTATAGAAATTTTTGGCATCGGGTACAAGTCAGGGAGGTCTCTGGGCTGTCCACGAGGCAGGGGGGCGCGCCCCCCACCCTCGTGGGCAGCCCGAGACTCTTCTGGCCCAACTCTTTCACTCCAGGGGCTTCTTTTGGTCCATAAAAAATCATCAAAAATTGGCACGTCAATTGGACTTTGTTTGATATTCCTTTTCTGTAAAACTCAAAAACAAGGAGAAAACAGAAACTAGCACTGGGCTCTAGGTTAATAGGTTAGTCCCAAAAATCATATAAAATGGCATATAAATGCATATAAAACATCCTGGATGGATAATATAATAGCATGAAACAATAAAAAATTATAGATACGTTGGAGACGTATCAAGCATCCCCAAGCTTAATTCCTTCTCGTCCTTGAGTCGGTAAATGATAAAAACGGAATTTTTGATGTGGAATGCTACCTAACATATTTATCAATGTAATCTTCTTTATTGTGGCATGAATGTTCAGATCCACAAGATTCAAGATAAAAGTTTAATATTAACATAAAAATAGGAATACTTCAACCATACTAACAAAGTAATCATGTCTTATCAAAATAACATAGCCAAAGAAAGCTTATCCCTACAAAATCATATATTTTGGCCATGCTTCATTTTCATCACACAAAATACTCCCATTATGCACAACCCCGATTTCAGCCAAGCAATTGCTTCATACTTTTTAACGCGCTTCAGCCTTTTCAACTCTCACGCAATATATGAGCGTAAGCCATGGATATAACACTATGGGTGGAGTAGAGTATGATGGTGGAGGTTGTGTGGAGAAGACAAAAAAGGAGAAAGTCTCACATTGACACGGCTAATCAACGGGCTATGGAGATGCCCATCAATTGATGTCAATGCGAGGAGTAGGGATTGCCATGGAACGGATGCACTAGAGCTATAAATGTATGAAAGCTCAACAAAAGAAACTAAGTGGGTGTGCATCCAACTTGCCTGCTCACGAAGACCTAGGGCATTTTGAGGAAGCCCATCATTGGAATATACAAGCCTAGTTCTATAATGAAAAATTCCCACTAGTATATGAAAGTGACAACATAGGAGACTCTCTATCATGAAGATCATGGTGCTACTTTGAAGCACAAGTTTGGAAAAAGGATAGTAACATTATCCCTTCTCTCTTTTTCTCTCATTTTTTTTCTTTTTTTTCTTTTTTTATTTGGGCTTCTTTGGCCTCTTTTTTTATCTGGGCTTCTTTGGCCTCTTTTATTTTTCATAAAGTCCGGAGTCTCATCCCGACTTGTGGGGTATCATTGTCTCCATCATCCTTTCCTCACTTGGGACAATGCTCTAATAATGGAAATCATCACACTTTTATTTATTTAAAACTCAAGAATTACAACTCAATACTTAGGATAAAATATGACTCTATGTGAATGCTTCCGACGGTGTACCGGGATATGCGATGAATCAAGAGCGACATGTATGAAAGAATTATAAAGGTGGCTTTGCCACAAATATGATGTCAACTACATGATCATGCAAGGCAATATGACAATGATGGAGCGTGTCATAATAAATGTAACGGTGGAAAGTTGCATGGCAATATATCTCAGAATGGCTATGGAAATGCCATAATAGGTAGGTATGGTGGCTATTTTGAGGAAGATATAAGGAGGTTTATGTGTGATAGAGCGTATCGTATCATGGGGTTTGGATGCACCGGAGAAGTTTGCACCAACTCTCAAGGTGAGAAAGGGCAATGCATGGTACCGTAGAAGCTAGCAAATTGCGGAAGGGTAAGAGTGCGTATAATCCATGGACTCACATTAGTCATAAAGAACTCATATACTTATTGCAAAAGTTTATTATCCCTCGAAGCAAAGTACTACTACGCATGCTCATAGGGGAAGGGTTGGTAGGAGTTAACCATCGCGCGATCCCAACCTCCACTCATAAAGAAGGCAATCAAAGAACACCCCATGCTTCAAATTTGTCACACAACGTTCACCATACGTGCATGCTACGGGACTTGCCAACTTTAACACAAGTATTTCTCAATTTCATAATTACCCAACTAGCATGACTCTAACATTACCACCTTTATATCTCAAAACAATTATCAAGTATCAAACTTCTCATAGTATCGAATGCACTTTATATGAAAGTTTTTATTATATCCCTCTTGGATGCCCATCATATTAGGAATAAATTCGTAACCAAAGAAAATTACCATGTTGTTCTAAAAGACTCTCAAAATAATATAAGTGAATCATGAGAGATCAATAATTTCTACAAAATAAAACCACCACCGTGCTCTAAAAAGGTATAAGTGAAGCACTAGAGCAAAAGACAAACTACTCCAAAAGATATAAGTGAATATCAATGAGTAGTCAATTAATTGTGCAACTATGAAGACTCCCTAACATTTAAGAATTTCAGATCTTGGTACTTTATTCAAACAGTAAGTAAAACAAAATAAAATAAAATGCCGCTCCAAGCAAAACACATATCATGTGGTGAATAAAAATATAGCTCCAAGTAAAGTTACCGATGAACGAAGATGAAAGAGGGGATGCCTTCCGGGCCATCCCCAAGCTAAGGCTCTTGGTTGTCCTTGAATATTACCTTGGGGTTCCTTGGGCATCCCCAATATTAGGCTCTTGCCAATCCTTATTCCATAGTCCATCGAATCTTTACCCAAAACTTGAAAACTTCACAACACAAAACTCAACAGAAAACTCGTAAGCTCTGTTAGTATAAGAAAATAAAACCACCACTTAGGTACTGTTGTGAACTCATTATAAATTAATATTGGTGTAATATCTACCATATACCAACTTCTCTATGGTTTATACCCTCTGATACTACTCATAGATTCATCAAAATAAACAAACAACACATAGAAAACAGAATCTGTCAAAAACAGAACTGTCTGTAGTAATCTGTATCATTCGAATATTTCTGTAACTCCAAAAATTCTGAAATAAATTGGTCGATCTTAGGATTTGTATATTAATCATATGTAAAAAGAATCAACCTAAAATCACTCTCCAGTAAAAAATGGCAGCTAATCTCGTGATCACAAAAGTTTCTGTCTTTTACAGCTAGATCGCAAAGACTTCACCCAAGTCTTCCCAAAGGTTCTACTTGGCACAAACCCTAATTAAAACATAAAACCACAGCTAAACAGAGGCTAGATGAATTATTTATTACTAAACAGGAGCAAAATGCAAAGAACAAAAATAAAATTGGGTTGCCTCCCAACAAGCGCTAACGTTTAACGCCCCTAGCTAGGCATGGTGATTTCAATGATGCTCACATAAAAGATAAAATTGAAACATAAAGAGAGCATCATGAAGAATATGACTAGCACATTTAAGTATAACCCAATTCCTATGCATAGGGATTTTGTGAGCAGACAACTTATGGGAACAATAATCGACTAGCATAGGAAGGCAAAACAAGCATAACTTCAAGATTTTAAGCACATAGAAAGGAAACTTGATATTATTGCAATTCCTACGAGCATATGTTCCTCCATCATAATAATTTTCAGTAGCATCATGAATGAATTCAACAATATAACCATCACATAAAGCATTCTTTTCATCATCTACAAGCATAGAATTTTTATTACTCTCCACATAAGCAAAATTCTTCTCATTCGGAACAGTGGGAGTATCATAAGAGACTCGAATACTATAAATTGTTTCCATATTAAAAGAGTAATGTTCAGAAAAAGGGTAATCAAATCATGACAAGTTTTATAAATATAATCATCACTAGTTTTTATAGCATAAGTTTCATCATGATACTCATCACAAGTAGCAACTTTGTTCTCATCATAATCAATTGAAACCTCTTCCAAAATAGTGGATTCATCACTAAATAAAGTCATGACCTCTCCAAATCCAGTTTCATAAATATTATAAGATTCAACACCCTCCAAAATAGTGGGATCATTACTTCCTAAAGTTGACACTCTTCCAAACCCACTTTCATCAATATAACCATCATAAATAGGAGACATGCTATCATCATAATAAATTTGCACATCAAAACTTGGGAGGCTAAAAATATCATCTTCATTAAACATAGCATCCCCGAGCTTGGGACAAACATTAATTTCTGCAAATATATTCTCAAACATGTCATTCTCATCAAACATAGCATCCCCAAGCATGGGCCTTTTCCTATCATAAGCATAATCACTCTCATCATTAATAGTATGGATAGCACCAATAGTATAGCAATTATCATCATCGCAATGAGTAATAGGAGCAACATCATTTGGGAGGGATACCTTTCTACCCTTGCTTCTTCATCTTTTATTTTTCTTCTTCACATCATGTGTGGGTTTAACCCTCTTTTTTGAGCTCCTTATTAATGAGATTGGTTGAATAGAAAGCTCCTCCTCGTTACCTGATTCATCATAAGAAATAATAGGAGGATATTGGGAAGTCTCTTACCTTTCATTAGTATTATCTTCATCTTCTATTTGCTTTCTTTTCTTTATGTAATTGGCAATATAAGGATTTTCAATGCAATTCACCGCACAATACATAAAAATTTCTTCTAGATCAAAATCAAGAACTTTATCAAGGACAAATTCTGGCATATCTTTAGTTATACATTTAATTTCTTCATATCCCAAAAGCAAACTAAGTTCATTATGATGTGCAAGGGAAATCAAGTCATCACAAATTTTGGACACGATACGATCATGAAACAATTTGCATTGGGGATTTAAATGATCACGTTCATTGCAAAGTTCACAAGGATGGCAAATAAATTTTAAATTTTCAGCACAAGCATCAACCCTTTCTTGCAACCATTTAGTTTCTAAATACTTATGCCTATTGCAAAATCTATCCTCTCTATTTGGTGTGTACTTGCAAACTCTATGCACTCCACAAAAATTGACATGCTTATAAGAGACATTTTCATCATAACTAGTGCAATCGTCATTAGTACTATGGATATTCATAGAGTTCATACTAACAACATTGCGATCATGCTCATCATTGAAAGATTTAGTGCCAAACATTCTAATGCATTCTTCCTCTAGCAATTGAGCACAATTATCAGAATCCTTATTTTCATGAAAGATATTAAAAAGATGAAGCATATGAGGCACCCTCAATTCCATTTTTTTTGTCGTTTTCTTTTATAGACTAAAATAGTGATAAAACAAGAAACAAAAAGATTTGATTGCAAGATCTAAAGATATACCTTCAAGCACTCACCTCCCCGGCAACGGCGCCAGAAAAGAGCTTGATGTCTACTACACAACCTTCTTCTTGTAGATGTTGTTGGGCCTCCAAGTGCGGAGGTTTGTAGGACAGTAGCAAATTTCACTCAAGTGGTGACCTAAGGTTTATCAATCCATGGGAGGCGTAGGATGAAGATGGTCCCTCTCAAGCGACCCTCCAACCAAATAACAAAGAGTCTCTTGTGTCCCCAACACACCCAATACAATGGTAAATTGTATAGGTGCACTAGTTCGGCGAAGAGATGGTGATACAAGTGCAATATGGATGGTAGATATAGGTTTTTGTAATTTGAAAATATAAAAACAGCAAGGTAGCAAGTGGTAAAAGTGAGCATAAATGGTATTGCAATGCTAGGAAACAAGGCTAAGGTTCATACTTTCACTAGTGCAAGTTCTCTCAACAATAATAACATAATTGGATCATATAACTATCCCTCAACATGCAACAAAGAGTCACTCCAAAGTCACTAATAGCGGAGAACAAACGAAGAGATTATTGTAGGGTACGAAACCACCACAAAGTTATCCTTTCTGATCGATCTATTCAAGAGTCCGTAGTAAAATAACACGAAGCTATTCTTTTCGTTCGATCTATCATAGAGTTCGTACTAGAATAACACCTTAAGACACAAATCAACCAAAACCCTAATGTCACCTAGATACTCCAATGTCACCTCAAGTATCCGTGGGCATGATTATACGATATGCATCACACAATCTCAGATTCATCTATTGAACCAACACAAAGTACTTCAAAGAGTGCCCCAAAGTTTCTATCGAAGAGTCAAGATGAAAACGTGTGCCAACCCCTATGCATAAGTTCACAAGGTCACTGAACCCGCAAGTTGATCACCAAAACATACATCAAGTAGATCACGTGAATATCCCATTATCACCACAGATAAGCACATGCAAGACATACATCAAGTGTTCTCAAATCCTTAAAGACTCAATCCTATAAGATAACTTCAAAGGGAGAACTCAATCCATTACAAGAGAGTAGATGATACGTCTCCAACGTATCTATAATTTTTGATTGTTCCATGCTATTATATTACCCATTTTGGATGTTTATGGGCTTTACTATACACTTTTATATCATTTTTGGGACTAACCTACTAACCGGAGGCCCAACCCAAATTGCTGGGTTTTTTTTGCCTATTTTAGTGTTTCGAAGAAAAGGAATATCAAACGGAGTCGAAACGGAATGAAACCTTCAGGAGCGATCTTTTTAAAACAACGCAATCCAGGAGACTTGGAGTGGACGTCAAGAAGCAGCCAAGGCAGCCACGAGGGTGCAAGGCACGCCCTAGGGGGGTGGGCGCCCCCCACCCTCGTGGGCCCCTCGTGGCTCCACCGACCTACTTCTTCCTCCTATATATACTCTCGTACCCTGAAAACATCCAGGAGCACCACGAAACCCTATTTCCACCGCCACAACCTTGTGTACCCATGAGATCCCATCTTGGAGCCTTTTCCGGCGCTCCACTAGAAGGGGAATCAATCATGGAGGGCCTCTACATCATCTCCAAGGCCTCTCCTATGAGTTGTGAGTAGTTTACCACATACCTTTTGGTCCATACTTATTGGCTAGATGGCTTCTTCTCTCTCTTTGAATCTCAATACAAAGTTCTCCTTGATATTCTTGGAGATCTATTTGATGTAACTCTTTTTGCGGTGTGTTTGTCGAGATCCGATGAATTGTGGATTTATGATCAAGTTTATCTATGAGAAATATTTGAATCTCCTCTGAATTCTTTTATGTATGATTGGTTATCTTTGCAAGTCTCTTCGAATTATTAGTTTGGTTTGGCCTACTAGATTGATCTTTCTTGCAATGGGAGAAGTGCTTAGCTTTGGGTTCAATCTTGCGGTATCCTTTCCCAGTGACAGCAGGGGCAGCAAGGCACGTATTGTATTGTTGCCATCGAGGATAAAAAGATGGGGTTTATATCATATTGCCTGAGTTTATCCCTCTACATCATGTCATCTTGCCTAATGTGTTACTCTGTTCTTATGAACTTAATACTCTAGATGCATGCTGGATAGCGGTTGATGTGTGGAGTAATAGTAGTAGATGCAGAATCATTTCGGTCTACTTGTGGCGGACGTGATGCCTATATACATGATCATGCCTAGATAATCTCATAACTATGTGCTTTTCTATCAATTGCTCGACAGTAATTTGTTTACCCACCGTAATGCTTATGCTATCTTGAGAGAAGCCACTAGTGAAACCTATGACCCCCGGGTCTATCTTCTATCATATAAGTTTCCAATCTACTTTATTTTGCAATCTTTACTTTCCAATCTATATCATAGAAGTACCAAAAATATTTATCTTATCTTGTTATCTCTACCAGATCTCACTTTCGCTAGTGGCCGTGAAGGGATTGACAACCCCTTTATCGCGTTGGTTGCGAGGTTCTTGTTTGTTTGCGTAGGTACGAGGGACTTGCGTGGAGCCTCCTATTGGATTGATACCTTGGTTCTCAAAAACTGAGGGAAATACTTACGCTACTTTGCTGCATCACCCTTTCCTCTTCAAGGGAAAACCAACGCAGTGCTCAAGAGGTAGCAAGAAGGATTTCTGGCGACGTTGCCGGGAGGTCTTCGCACAAGTCAAGACATACCAAGTACCCATCACAAACTCATCTCCCTCGCATTTCATTATTTGCCATTTGCCTATCGTTTTCCTCTCCCCCACTTTACCCTTGCCGTTTTATTCGCCCTCTCTTTTCTGTTCGCCTCTTTTTCGCTTGACTCTTTTGTGCTTGTGTGTTGGATTGCTTGTCACGATGGCGCAAGATAATACTAAATTGTGTGACTTTTCCAATACCAACAATAATGATTTCCTTAGCACTCCGATTGCTTCTCTTAACGATGCGGAATCTTGTGAAATCAATGTTGCTTTGTTGAATCTTGTTATGAAAGATCAATTCTCCGGCCTTCCTAGTGAAGATGATGCTACTCATCTAAACAACTTTGTTGATTTGTGTGATATGCAAAAGAAGAAAGACATGGATAATGATATTGTTAAATTGAAGTTATTTCCGTTTCCACTTAGAGATCGTGCTAAAACTTGGTTTTCATCTTTGCCTAAAAATAGTTTGGTTCTTGGAATAAGTGCAAAGATGCTTTTATCTCTAAGTATTTTCCTCCCGCTAAGATCTTCTCTCTTAGAAATGACATTATGAATTTTAAGCAACTTGATCATGAACATGTTGCACAATCTTGGGAGAGGATGAAATTAATGATTCGCAATTGCCCTACTCATGGATTGAATTTATGGATGATCATACACAATTTTTATGCCGGATTGAATTTTGCTTCTAGAAATCTTTTAGATTCGTCCGCAGGAGGCACTTTTATGGAAATCACTTTAGGAGAAGCTACTAAACTCCTAGATAATATTATGATTAATTATTCTCAATGGCACACCGAAAGATCTACTAGTAAAAAGGTTCATGCGATAGAAGAGATTAATGTTTTGAGTGGAAAGATGGATGAACTTATGAAATTGTTTGCTAATAAGAGTGCTCCTATTGATCCTAATGATATGCATTTGTCTAATTTGATTGAGAATAATAACGAATCTATGGATGTGAATTTTGTTGGTAGGAATAATTTTGGTAACAACGCGTATAGAGGAAACTTTAATTCTAGGCCGTTCCCTAGTAATTCCTCTAATAATTATGGTAATTCCTACAACAACTCATATGGAAATTTTAATAAGATGCCCTCTGATTTTGAGAATAGTGTTAAATAATTTATGATCTCTCAAAAGAATTTCAATGCTTTGCTTGAAGAAAAATTACTTAAAGTTGATGAATTGGCTAGGAACGTGGATAGAATTTCTCTTGATGTTGATTCTTTGAAACTTAGATCTATTCCACCTAAGCATGATATCAATGAGTCTCTCAGACCCATGAGAATTTCCATTGATGAGTGCAAATAAAGAACCGCTAGGATGCGTGCTAAGAAAGATTGCTTTGTAAAAGCGTGTTCTTCTAGTTTCCATGAAAATAATGATGAAGATCTAAAAGTAATTGATGTGTCCCCTATTAAATCTTTGTTTTGCAATATGAATCTTGATAATGATGGGACTGGAGATCAGTCAACTTTAGTTAAAAGGCGTCCCAATGATTCGGAGTTTTTAGATCTTGATGCTAAATTTGGTAAAAGTGGGATTGGAGAGGTCAAAACTTTACATAGCAATGAATCCACTATTTTGGATTTCAAGGAATTTAATTATGATAATTGTTCTTTAGTAGATTGTATTTCCTTGTTGCAATCCGTATTGAATTCTCCTCATGCTTATAGTCAAAATAAAGCTTTTACCAAACATATCGTCGATGCTTTGATGCAATCTTATGAAGAAAAACTTGAATTGGAAGTTTCTATCCCAAGAAAACTTTATGATGACTGGGAACCTACTATTAAAATTAAAATTAAAGATTATGAATGCTATGCTTTGTGTGATTTGGGTGCTAGTGTTTCCACGATTTCAAAAACTTTATGTTATGTGCTAGGTTTCCGTGAATTTGATGATTGTTCTTTAAACTTGCACCTTGCGGATTCCACTATTAAGAAACCTATGGGAAGGATTAATGATATTCTTATTGTTGCAAATAGTAACTATGTTCCCATAGATTTTGTCGTTCTTGACATAGATTGCAATCTTTCATGTCCTATTATTCTTGGTAGACCTTTCCTTAGAACGATTGGTGCAATTATTGATATGAAGGAAGGAAATATTAGATTACAATTTCCGTTAAGGAAAGGCATGGAACACTTTACTAGAAATATAATCAAATTGCCTTATGAATCTCTTATGCGAGCCACTTATGAGTTGAATACCAAAGATGGCAATACTTAGATCTATTCTCACTTTTATGCCTAGCTAGGGGCGTTAAACGATAGCGCTTATTGGGAGACAACCCAATTTTATTTTTGTTCCTTGATTTTTGTTCCTGTTTAGTAATAAATAAATCATCTAGCCTCTGTTTAGATGTGGTCTTATGTTTTAGTTAGTGTTTGTGCCAAGCAGAACCTATAGGATTATCTTGGGTGATAGTTAATTTGATCTTGCTGAAAAACAGAAACTTTTGCACGCACGACAATAATTTTAATAAATCACAGAAATGAGGTTTTTAGTTGATTCTTGTTGCAGTAGATCATTAGAAGAATTGCCTAGGACTTCCTGTTTTGTTAGGATTTGTAGAGATCCAGAAGTATTCGAAAGTTACAGATTGCTACAGACTATTCTGTTTTTGACAGATTCTGTTTTTCGCGTGTTGTTTGCTTATTTTGATGAATCTATGGCTAGTATCGGGGGGTATGAACAATAGAGAAGTTGGAATACAGTAGTTTTAACACAATATAAATAAAGAACGAGTTCACTACAGTACCTTAAGTGGTGGTTTTTCTTTCTTGCACTAACGGAGCTTATGAGATTTCCTGTTGAGTTTTGTGTTGTGAAGTTTTCAAGTTTTGGGTAAAGATTTGATGGACTATGGAATAAGAAGTGGCAAGAGCCTAAGCTTGGGGATGCCCATGGCATCCCAAGATAATCCAAGGACAACCAAAATCCTATGCTTGGGGATGCCCCGGAAGGAATCCCCCCTTTTGTCTTCGTTTATCGGTAACTTTACTTCGAGCTATATTTTTATTCACCACATGATATGTGTTTTGCTTGGAGCATCTTGTATGATATGAGTCTTTGCTTTTTAGTTTACCACAATCATCCTTGCTGTACACACCTTTTGAGAGAGACACAACATGATTCGGAATTTATTAGAATACTTTATGTGCTTCACTTATATCTTTTGAGCTAGATAATTTTTGCTCTAGTGCTTCACTTATACCTTTTTAGAGCATGGTGGTGGTTTTATTTTGTAGAAATTATTGATATCTCATGCTTCACTTATATTATATTGAGATTCTTTTAGAACAGCATGGTATTTGCTATGGCTATAAAATTGGTCCTAGAATGATGGGCATCCAAGTTGGGTATAATAAAAACTATCGTAGGAAGTGAATTGGATGCTATAATCAATTTGATGCTTGATAATTGTTTTAAGATGTGAAGGTGGTAATGTTAGAGTCATGCTAGTTGGGTAATTATGAAATTGAGAAATACTTGTGTTGAAGTTGGCAAGTCCCGTAGCATGCACTATGGTAAAAGTTGTGTAACAAATTTGTTGCATGGGGTGCTCTTTTGATTGCCTTCCTTATGAGTGGAGGACGGGATCGCGCGATGGTTAACTCCTACCAACCCTTCCCCTAGGAGCACGCGTAGTAGTACTTTGCTTCAAGGGCTAATAAAACATTTACAATAAGTATATTTGTTCTTTATGACTAATGTGAGTCCACGGATTATACGCACTCTTACCCTTCCATAAATGCTAGCCTCTACTGTCGGCGTTCTGGGAACGGGGATCCCAAGACTTGCCTGCCTGCGGCCCACGGCATGGCTCCACCAGTGGCCTAGTACGGCCCGTCTTCGTTAGCCAAACACTCAAGAACCTTGCGAGGGGCCAAGCCTTGCGAGGCGTACGACACAAGGCCTCCTCGGGAGCGGCCTCACCAGGCAGGCTCGCGAGGGGGAAGAGAGATCAAGGCAAGGGGTACCTCGTGAGATTCCCGTGATGCAAGCCGTGACGGCCAAGGCCAGGCGGGCGCCAGGCAGGCGCCAGCGCGCGCAGTGTCCTCGTTTCCCCTTTGGTGCTAAGGGGGCAAGCGTAGGCGTGGAGTACCGAGGCATCAGGCAAAGGTTTCCATATCGGTGCAACAAGACCAAGACCGGCAGGACGGCAGGACAGAGGTCATCGTGGAGCCCAAGACGGCGTCACCACCAGCACCTTTTATAGGCGAAGACCACCTTTAGTCAGGATAGCTTGTACTAGCTGTCCCCTTTCAAATTGGCCGTTGTTGGATCCCTTCCCGCTCAGTATTTGGGAAGAGGACCAGGGCCTCTATAAATAGGACTATCCACCACAGTAGGGACGGAAACGAACTCAGTTCATCCTCGCACCCACCAAGCACAAGAACACCTCTCCTCAGGAGGCTGTTCTTCCCTTGTACTGTTCATCATCAGCCCAAGAGGCAATCCACCACCACCACACTGGAGTAGGGTATTACACTACAACGGTGGCCCGAACCAGTATAAATCTTGTGTCTTTGGTGTTGTGAGTTCATCGAGCTAAGCTTAGAGATCGCGGCGAGGCTGAGGGCGAGATTCAGTAGGGGGAAATCTTCGTGTGCACCCCAGTGTCCGAACCTCAAGGGTTTTGCCGGAACCCTAAATCCAACATTTGGCGCGCCGGGTAGGGGTGCGCCGAAGTCTTCCTTCCGCTGATCCGCGTCCCATCGCTTCGTTGCATCCATGTCTGACGCCCACCGAGCCCGCGCTGAGCGCCGGGCCGCTCTCGCCGCACGTGTCGCCCGAATGGCTCCCCTCGGCGGGCCTGCCCGTCATTCTCCATCGCCTGCCGCCAACACCGCCACCGGCCCGGCTGGGAATGAGCAACAAGCATCCTCACTGCACCCCTCGGTGCGGCGGGACAGCCGCACCGCCACTCCGTCACTGACCCCAGCCGGTTCGTCATCCCATGCTCGTCGCGCCCCCATGAACGCGTAGGCCGTGCTGCTTATGGCGCACGAGCTCCTGCGTTACCGCCCCATCGACAACCTCTATGAGGAATGGCTCGCTCACATCACCGAGCTCGTCAGCGTCCCAGGGGGCTCTCCCGCACCATACCTCTCGTTGCCTCGCCCTCCGCCAGGTACAGGCGACGTGGCTCATGGAGCGCCTCCACCACCTCTGCCCCAAGATGGTGCCCTGGTGCCAAGGCGCGGCGCCCCTAGGCGTGACCCATAGCGTCTAGCGCCCGCGCGAGAAGAAGGAAGCTGTCAAGAAATCCCTCGGCCTCAAGAAGGCGCCCCCGTGCTCCCTGCACCGGCACGACAAGACCGCGTACTGCCTATGGCAGCGGTACGCGGGTACCATCAAGAGCAAGCTCCGCGTCAGCAAAGGGCCCCAGTGACCATAGCAGGCTGTCGCGCCTTCACCCCCGAGCTGCGTAGCGTCGCCTGGATGGCCAAGTTCAAGCCGGACCTGCCTCCTCGCTATGACGGCACCCCCAACCCCGCGGAGTTCTTGCATCTCTACGAGATGAGCATCGAGGCGGCCAAAGGCGACGAGAAAGTCATGGCGAATTGGTTTCCCATGGCACTCAAGGACAGTGCCCGCTCGTGGCTGCTGAACCTTCCTCCCGGCTCGATCTCCTCCTGGGACGAAATGCGCAGCCGCTTCATCGCCAACTTCTAGGGCACTCGCGACCGCCCCCCGGCCGCGGGTGACCTACACCACATCAGGCAGCAACCCGGGGAGACCCTGTAGAAATACATCCAGCGCTTCAACAGCGTCCGCCTCAAGATCCCCAAGGTGACGGACGAGCCCATCATCTCAGTGTTCTCTGATGGCGTCTGTCGGTGTCAAAACCGGCGGATCTCGGGTAGGGGGTCCCGAACTGTGCGTCTAGGCGGATGGTAACAGGAGACAAGGGACACGATGTTTTACCCAGGTTCGGGCCCTCCCGATGGAGGTAAAACCCTACGTCCTGCTTGATTAATATTGATGATATGGGTAGTACAAGAGTGGATCTACCACGAGATCAAGGAGGCTAAACCCTAAAGCTAGCCTATGGTATGATTGTTGTAATGTATGTTGTCCTACGGACTAAAGCCCTTCGGTTTATATAGACACCGGAGGAGGCTAGGGTTACACAGAGTCGGTTACAATGGTAGGAGATCTACATATCCGTATCGCCAAGCTTGCCTTCCACACCAAGGAAAGTCCCATCCGGACACGGGACGGAGTCTTCAATCTTGTATCTTCGTAGTCTTGGAGTCCGGCGGACGATGATAGTCCGGCTGTCCGGACACCCCCTAGTCCAGGACTCCCTCAGCATCCGTGACGTCAAGATGAAGGAGGAGCTCACCATCTACGAGGAGTTGTGCACATCCCTGGAGCTGTTCAACCTGGCGAAAAAGTGCGCAAGAGTTGAGGGACACCTCTCCCTCCTCGAGCTCCCAGCTGCCGACCCGGAAGAAAAGAAGACCAAGGCCAAGGACATGAAGCGCAAGGGAGTGGCCGTGCTCGCGGCAGAACCAGACATGAAGCACGGCAGGGACCAGCCGGAGTCGTCCAAGGGCAGCTGACCGTTCTGCGCCTACCACAACATCCACACCCACAACACCAACGATTGCCAGGAGCTTAGGGCCGTTCAAGAAGGACGCTTCGGTCGATGCCCCGAGCGCAACGACCGGGGCTACGACCGAGGAGGATGACATGGCGGAGGATGATGGGACGACCGTGGCCCTTGCTAGGAGTGGCGTGACCGACCTCGTGGCAATCGCTGGCAGGACCAGCCTCGTGACGGCGCCTGGAGGGACCAGGCTCGCGAGGGCGCCTGGAGGGTTCAGCCTCGCGAGGACCGCCCCCAGGGGAACGCAGGCCTTCCTCCGCTGCCGCTGCTGCCAAGAAGGAATGACGACCATCATCAGGACGAGGGGGCTGGGGGCTTCCAGGAGCCACGTGCTATCGCTTGCATCTTGGGCGGAGCTCAGGCCCCAGCCTCTCAGCGTATCTTCAAGCAGTTTGCTCGCGAGGTGAACACAGTACTCCCCAGGCTCGAGGCCACGCGCCCGCTCAGGTGGTCCAAGTGCACCATCACCTACAGCTCGGCGGATCAACTCAAGTGCGCGACTACTGCTGGCGTTCTTCCGATGCTCTGTTCACCCGTCATCAGCAACGTGCAAGTGACCAAGACCCTCATCGATGGCGGTGCAAGGCTTAATTTCATGTCCGTTGAGATGTTCGACAACCTTCAAGTCCCATACGATCATCTCCAGCCTACCAAGCTCTTCTCAGGAGTTACCGATGGTTCCACCACCCCGATAGGGTAGGTACGCCTCCCTGTCACCTTCGGACAGCATGACAACTACCGCACCGAGCTCATCGACTTCGACGTCGCCCACATCCACCTGCCGTACAACGCCGTCCTCGGGTTTCCAGCCCTGGCCAAGTTCATGGTAGTGACCCACCACGGCTACAATGTCCTCAAGATGCCAGGAAGTGGCGGAATCATCACGATCCCCTGCGAAGAGAGAGATGCGGTATGCTTCCTCGAGCGTGCTGCAACGTCTTGAGATTGCGTTGGTTTTCCTTGAAGAGGAAAGGGTGATGCAACAAAGTAGCGTAAGTATTTCCCTCAGTTTTTGAGAACCAAGGTATCAAACCAGTAAGAGGCTCCTCAGAAGTCCCACGCACCTACACAAACAAACAAGAACCTCGCAACCAACGCAATAAAGGGGTTGTCAATCCCTTCACGGCCACTTGCGAAAGTGAGATCTGATAGAGATAATATAATAAGACAAATATTTTTGGTATTTTTATGATATAGATTGGAAAAGTAAAGATGCAAATAAAAGTAGATTGAAAACTTATATGATAAAAGATAGACCCGGGGGCCATAGGTTTCACTAGTGGCTTCTCTCAAGATAGCATAAGCACTACGGTGGGTGAACAAATTACTGTCGAGAAATTGATAGAAAATCGAATAATTATGAGATTATCTAGGCATGATCATGTATATAGGCATCACGTCCGCAACAAGTAGACCGACTCCTGCCTGCATCTACTACTATTACTCCACACATTGACCGCTATCCAGCATGCATCTAGAGTGTTAAGTTCATAAAGAACAGAGTAACACATTAAGAAAAATGACATGATGTAGAGGGATAAACTCACGCAATATGATATAAACACCATCTTTTTATCCTCGATGGCAACAATACAATACGTGCCTTGCTGCCCCTGCTATCACTGGAAAAGGACACCACAAGATTGAACCCAAAGCTAAGCACTTCTCCCATTGCAAGAAAGATCAATCTAGTAGGCCAAACCAAACTGATAATTCGAAGAGACTTGCAAAGATAACTTAATCACACATAAAAGAATTCAGAGGAGATTCAAATATTTCTCATTGATAGACTTGATCATAAACCCACAATTCATCGGATCTCGACAAACACACCGCAAAAAGAGTTACATCGAATGGATCTCCAAGAAGATCGAGGAGAACTTTGTATTGAGATTCAAAGAGAGAGAAGAAGCCATCTAGCTAATAACTATGGACCCGAAGGTCTGTGGTAAACTACTCACAACTCACTGGAAGGGCCTTGGAGATGATGTAGAGGCCCTCCATGGTCGATTCCCCCTCCTACGGAGCGCTGGCGAAGGCTCCAAGATGGGATCTCGTGGATACAAAAGGTTACGGCGGTGGAAATAGTTTTTCGTGGTGCTCCTCGATGGTTTCAGGGTAAGTGGGTATATATAGGAGGAAGAAGTAGGTCGGTGGATGCTCGAGGGCCCCACGAGGGTGGGGGCGCGCCCACCTGTAGGGGGTGCGCCGGGCACCCTCGTGGCCGCCTCCTCTGTTGCTTGACGTCCACTCCAAGTCCCCTGGATCACGTTTCTTCCAAAAAGATCGCTTCCGAAGGTTTCATTCTGTTTGGACTCTGTTTGACATTCCTTTCCTCCGAAACACTAAAATAGGAAAAAAATAGCAATCCGGGCTGGGCCTCCGGTTAGTAGGTTAATCCCAAAAATGATATAAAAGTGTAAAGTAAAGCCCATAAACATCCAAAACGGGTAATATAATAGCATGGAACAATCAAAAAAATTATATACGTTGGAGACGTATCAAGCATCCCCAGCTTAATTCCTGCTCGTCCTCGAGTAGGTAAATGATAAAAACATAATTTTTGATGTGGAATGCTACCTAGCATAATTTGTAATTTTCTTTATTGTGGCATGAATGTTCAGATCCAAATGATTCAAAATAAAAGTTCATATTGACATAAGAAACAGTAGTACTTCAAGCATACTAATTAAGCAATCATGTCTTCTCAAAATAACATGGCTAAAGAAAGTTATCCCTACAAAATCATATAGTCTGGCTGTTGCTCTATCTTCATCACACAAAGTATTTAATCATGCACAACACCGATGACAAGCCAAGCAATTGTTTCATACTTTAATAATCTCAAACTTTTCCAACTTTCACGCAATACATGAGCGTGAGCCATGGACATAGCACTATATTTGGAATAGAATGCTGGTTGTGGAGAAGACAAAAAAGGAGAAGATAGTCTCACATCAACTAGGTGTATCAATGGGCTATGGAGATGCCCATTAATAGATATCAATGTGAGTGAGTAGGGATTGCCATGCAACGGATGCACTAGAGCTATAAATGTATGAAAGCTCAACAAAAGAAACTAAGTGGGGGTGCATCCAACTCGCTTGCTCATGAAGACCTAGGGCATTTTGGGGAAGCCCATCATTGGAATATATAAGCCAAGTTCTATAATGAAAAATTCCCACTAGTATATGAAAGTAACAACATAGGAGACTCTCTAACATGAAGATCATGGTGCTACTTTGAAGCACAAGTGTGGTAAAAAGGATAGTAGCATTGTCCCTTCTATCTTTTTCTATCATTTTTTTATTTGGCCTTTTTTTTAAAGTCCGAAGTCTCATCCCGACTTGTGGGGGAATCATAGTCTCCATCATCCTTTCCTCACTGGGACAATGCTCTAATAATGAAGATCATCACACTTTTATTTACTTACAACTCAAGATTACAACTCGATACTTAGAGAAAGATATGACTCTATATGAATGCCTCCACCGGCGTACCGGTATATGCAATGAATCAAGAGTGACATGTATGAAAATTATGAAGGTGACCTTGCCACAAATACGATGTCAACTACATGATCATGCAAAGAGCAATATGACAATGATGATGCGTGTCATATAAACGGAACGGTGGAAAGTTGCATGGCAATATATCTCGGAATGGCTATGGAAATGCCATAATAGGTAGGTATGGTGGCTGTTTTGAGGAAGGATATATGGTACCGGTGAAAGTTGCGCGGCACAAGAGAGGCTAGCAATGATGGAAGGGTGAGAGTGCGTATAATCCATGGACTCAACATTAATCATAAAGAACTCATATACTTGTTGCAAAAAATCTACAAGTCATTGAAAACAAAGTACTATGCGCATGCTCCTAGGGGGATCGATTGGTAGGAAAAGACCATTGCTCGTCCCCGACCGCCACTCATAAGAAAGACAATCAATAAATAAAATTGTGCTCCAACTTCATCACAAAGCGGTTCACCATATGTGCATGCTATGGGAATCACAAACTTCAACACAAGTATTCTTTAAATTCATAATCACCCAACTAGCATGACTCTAACATTACCACCTCTATATCTCAAAACAATTATCAAGTATCAAATTGATCATAGCATCCAATTCACTTTCTATGATAGTTTTTATTATACCCAACTTGGATGCCCATCATTCTAGGACAAATTTTATAACCATAGCAAATACCATGCTGTTCTAAGAGACTCTCAAAATAATATAAGTGAAGCATGAGAGATCAATAATTTCTACAAAATCAATCCACCGCCATGCTCTAAAAGATATAAGTGAAGCACTAGAGAAAAACTATCTAGCTCAAAAGATATACGTGAAGCACATAGCGTATTCTAATAAATTCTAATCAAGTGGGCTTCTCCCAAATGGTGGGTACAGCAAGGATGATTGTGGTAAACTAAAAATCAAAGCTAATATCATACAAGACGCTCAAAGCAAAACACATATCATGTGGCGAATAAAAATATAGCTCTAAGTAAAGTTACCGATAGACGAAGACGAAAGAGGGGATGCCTTCCGGGGCATCCCCAAGCTTAGGCTTTGGGTTATCCTTGAATATCTTGGGGTGCCATGGGCATCCCCAAGCTTAGGATCTTGCCACTCCTTATTCCATATTCCATCAAATCTTTACCCGAAACTTGAAAACTTCACAACACAAAACTCAACAGGAAATCTCATAAGCTCCGTTAGTGCAACAAAGAAAAACTACCACATAAGGTACTATAATGAACTCATTCTTTATTTATATTGGTGTTAAACCTACTGTATTACAACTTATCTATGGTTCATACCCTACATACTAGCCATAGATGCATCAAAATAAGCAAACAACACACGAAAAACAGAATCTGTCAAAAACAGAACAGTCTGTAGCAATCTGTAACTCTGGAATACTTATGGAACTCTAAAGATCCTACCAAAATAGGAAGTCCTGGTAAATTTGTCTATTGATATACAGCAAAAAGACTAAACGCAAAATCACGTTTCTGGGAATTACTAAAATTATTTTCGTGCGCGCAAAGTTTCTGTTTTTCAGCAGGATCAAATTAACTATTACCATAGGTTATCCTATAGGTTCTACTTGGCACAAACACTAATTAAAACATAAAAACACATCTAAACAGAAGGTAGATAAAATTTTTATTACTAAACATAAGCAAAAACAAAAAAACAAAAATAAAATTGGGTTGCCTCCCAACTAGCGCTATCGTTTAACACCCCTAGCTAGGCATAAAAGCGAGGATAGATCTAAGTAGTGCCATCTTTGGCACTCAATTCATAAGTAGGTCGCCTGATAGATTCGTAAGGTAATTTAAATTTATTTCTTGGAAAGTGCTCCATGCCTTTCCTTAATGTAAATTGGAATCTAATATTCCCTTCCTTCATATTAATAATTGCACCAGTCGTTCTAAGGAAAGGTCTACCAAGAATAATAGGACATAAAAGATTGCAATCTATATCAAGAATGATAAAATCTACGGGCACATAATTCCTATTTGCAACAATAATAACATCATTGATCCTTCCCATAGGTTTCTTAATGTTGGAATCCGCAAGGTGCAAATTTAAAGAGCAATCATCAAAATCATGGAAACCTAGAATATCACATAAAGTTTTCAGAATCGTGGAAACACTAGCAACCAAATCACATAAACCATAACACTCATGATCTTTCTTTTTAATATTTATAGTAGGTTCCCACTCATCATAAAGTTTTCTAGGTATAGAAACTTCCAAGTTAAGTTTTTCATCATAAGATTGCATCAAGGCATCAACAATATGTTTGGTAAAAGCTTTATTTTGACTATAAGCATGATGAGAATTCAACACAGATTGCAACAAGGAAATACAATCTACTAAAGAACAATTATCATAATTAAATTCATTGAAATCCAAGATAGTGGGTTCAATGCTATTTAAAGTCTTGACCTCTCTAATCCCACTTTTACCAAATTTAGCATCAAGATCTAAAAACTCCGAATCATTGGGATGCCTTTTAACTAAAGTTGACTCATCCCCAGTCCCATCATTATTAAGATTCATATTGCAAAACAAAGATTTAATAGGGGACACATGAATAACTTTTAGGTCTTCATCATTATTTTCTCCTAACCCTTCTGGTTTGGCAGCCATCTTATTGACCAAGGTGGCCTGCTTATCAGAAATTTGGGCTATTGATTTTTCAAGACGAGTAATTTGAGAATTCAAACCATAAAATTCCTTGGACATATCATCAAGCTCTTTGTTCATATACTCCATAAAGCTTTTTTGTTCTTTAAGTTCTTTTCTAAAGAAACTATTATGCTCAAATTGTAAAGTCATAAAACTTTTGACGTTCAATTCAATCACTTCCAACCTTCTAAGATGAAGGTCGAAGTTCTTAAGCAAAGCCATAAGAGCAACCAGGCACACAAGAAGACAAGAAAAAGAGAGAGGAGAGAGAGAGGGCGAATAAAATGGCAAGGGAGAAGTGGGGGAGAGGAACATGAGAGGCAAATGGCAAATAATGTAATGCGAGGGAGATGAGTTTGTGATGGGTACTTGGTATGCCTTGACTTGAGCGAAGACCTCCCTGGCAACGGCGCCAGAAATCCTTCTTGCTATGTCTTGAACTTGCGTTGGTTTTCCTTGAAGAGGAAAGGGTGATGCAGCAAAGTAGCGTAAGTATTTCCCTCAGTTTTTGAGAACCAAGGTATCAATCCAGTAGGAGGCTCCTCAGAAGTCCCATGCACCTACACAAAAAACAAGAACCTCGCAACCAACGCAATAAAGGGGTTGTCAATCCCTTCACGGCCACTTGCAAAAGTGAGATCTGATAGAGATAATATAATAAGATAAATATTTTTGGTACTTTTATGATATAGATTGGAAAAGTAAAGATGCAAATAAAAGTAGATTGAAAACTTATATGATAAAAGATAGACCCGGGGGCCATAGGTTTCACTAGTGGCTTCTCTCAAGATAGCATAAGCATTACAGTGGGTGAACAAATTACTGTTGAGCAATTGATAGAAAAGCGAATAATTATGAGATTATCTAGGCATGATCATGTATATAGGCATCATGTCCGCGACAAGTAGACCGACTCCTGCCTGCATCTACTACTATTACTCCACACATCGACCGCTATCCAGCATGCATCTAGAGTATTAAATTCATAATGAACAGAGTAACGCGTTAAGAAAGATGACATGATGTAGAGGGATAAACTCATGCAATATGATATAAACCCCATCTTTTTATCTTCGATGGCAACAATACAATACGTGCCTTGCTGCCCCTGCTGTCACTGGGAAAGGACACCACGAGATTGAACCCAAAGCTAAGCACTTCTCCCAATGTAAGAAAGAGCAATCTAGTAGGCCAAACCAAACTGATAATTCGAAGAGACTTGCAAAGATAACTTAATCGCACATAAAAGAATTCAGAGGAGATTCAAATATTTTCTCATAGATAAACTTGATCATAAACCCACAATTCATCGGATCTCGACAAACACACCGCAAAAAGAGTTACATCAAATGGATCTCCAAGAAGATCAAGGAGAACTTTGTATTGAGATTCAAAGAGAGAGAAGAAGCCATCTAGCTAATAACTATGGACCCGAAGGTCTGTGATAAACTACTCACAACTCATCGGACGGGCCTTGGAGATGATGTAGAGGCCCTCCATGGTCGATTCCCCCTCTGGCGGAGCGCTGCCAAAGGCTCCAAGATGGGATCTCACGGATACAGAAGGTTACGATGGTGGAAATAGTTTTTCATGGTGATCCTCGATGGTTTCAGGGTACGTGGGTATATATAGGAGGAAGAAGTAGGTCGGTGGACGCTCGAGGGGCCCATGAGGGTGGGGGCGCACCCACCTGTAGGGGACGCGTCGGGCACCCTCGTGGCCGCCTCCTTTGTTGCTTGACGTCCACTCCAAGTCCCCTGGATCACGTTTGTTCCAAAAAGATCGCTTCCAAAGGTTTCATTCCATTTGGACTCTGTTTGATATTCCTTTCCTTCGAAACACTGAAATAGGCAAAAAAAATAGTAATTTGGGCTGGGCCTCAGGTTAGTAGGTTAGTCCCAAAAATGATATAGAATTGGAAAGTAAAGCCCATAAACATAAAAAATGGGTAATATAATAGCATGGAACAATCAATTATAGATTCGTTGGAGACGTATCATCCAAGCCGTAGCAAAGACGTATCACGTGCCTTCCAAGCCGCAGCAATCGAGGACCCGGACAGCAAGGGTGAGAACCCTCCTGAGGCCATCCCCAAGAAGAAGAAGCAACCGCTCCGCACAAGGCCTCAGGAGGTCGGCACCTCGGGTGGTGCCGTGTCAGGATCAGCGCCTGTGCTTGGGGCACCTCCTTCCATCGCATAGGCTGCTCATGGGCTATCTTCTGGAGGGCCTCAGACCTCGCCAACATCACGATGGAGGCGCTCGGGCACCACTTGGAGGCGTGCTTTGCGGCACATTTCCCTCAGGAAGACACAAGGCGTGGAAAGCCCAACATTCAGGAGTTCATTGCCAAGACCACTCAGGAGCTTCAGGAAGCGAGGGCCATGCGTGGCGACCGCCACTCATCTGGCGTGGCTCCCCATCCAGGCGAGGATGGTGGGCTGCGCGTCTGCATTAACGTCCCAGGGCTCAACCGAGCCGCATCTCAGGAGTGCTTCTGGCCTTCGCTTGTGGGACACTGCAAGGGTCCGCCGCACAGCTACGTTCGCATGCCTTTCGGCCTGACGAACGCGGCTGCCACCTACCAGCGTCACCTGCGGAGCATCTTGGCGGTTCAGGAGGCCAGGCACCACGCGATCCTAGCAGAGATGGAGACGGTCCTCAAGGAACCACCTGGACCCTCAGAGCCTCCTGAGGCTTAGGGCCCCGATGGCTCGTGAGGGTCGGCCCCTTCACCGCGCATCTTCAGCTGCCCCAACACCCCCTCTACAATGGAAGTAGGTGAAATCTCCCAAGTTCATTTCAGCTTGGAGCGCCCTCAGGGCTGCATCATTCCCAGGTCGCGCGGGTCCGTCCCTACGGCATGTATCTCTTTTTATGTCTTTGGCTTACCTTGCTGGGGGCGCCCCTCAGGCTGCATCATCCCCAAGCCGCTTGGGTCTGACCCAGTGGCATGTATCCATTCTGCATTTACCTAAGCTGATTTGCCTTTCATGCCTAACCTACCTGTGATTATCACCTGCTCGATTGCCATCTCTACCACGGGAGCCGCTCATGCTGGCACGGCGCTTGCGCACGGGTCCGTCCCTGCAATGCTGACAAATTTGAGCGGTCGAGATCTGGCCCGCGGCAGCCCCGCGCGCGTCACCTCACCAGGCCCTCAGTGCCCTCACCCTTCTCTCGGAGCAACCAGTGGCCAGCCAGCAATCATAATGGCAACTCATGCCTTTCTCGTGCTGATTTGCAGGAACCTCATGAGGTCTACAGCGGGCGGCACCACGAGCTCCCTCTCTTTCCCATGCGATCCGCTTGCATGTTAAAAGGGGGGCTCTTGAGCATGGCGACTCAGGAGCTCCTACTGGCTCTCCAGCCCTCACCCCCTGGCCTTGACCATGGCATCACGACCTGGCATACCAACGGCGGCTGAGCTCGCTCGAGGGCCGGGACCTGAGGACGTAGAGCACGAAGGAGAGTGCGGGGAAGAAGGGGGAGGCTCGCACGGGCCTAACCTAGCTGCACCATGGCTGCCGACGCACAAGTCTGGCGCAATGCAAGGGAACGACTCCAGATTACAGAGATAAGTTTCATGCTTGGAACAACTGATCGTTACGATGCAAAATTCTCACTTGATGCAGCCCTGTGACGGTAGTGTTGCCTTCCTTTCTTACCTCTCGGCGGCTGCTTGCGCGCTAAAGGGGACCTCCTGAGCATCGCGCCTCACGGGCTCTTACTGGACCTCGGGTCGCTCACCTCCTGGCCTTGACCGCGGCATCGCGACCTGGCATACCAGCGACGGTTGTAGCCTGCCTGGGGACCGGGACCTGTCAGCATAGAGCGCCAAGTCGTCGCAAGGTTAGAAAGGGGGAACCAAGACGGGACAGGACAAGCACTCGCATGATTTCATAATAAGGATAACATCAACAAAAGACAACACAGACCCTTTACACACCCCCGCGGGGTGTTTCTCGATTCCTCGCAGGGAACAAAAGAAAAGAACTTTGAGGAGCCCTAACTACACGCGCCTTCGTGGCCGACGCCATCATCAACAGTGAGCCATGGGAGACCGGTGCTAACCCCATCCAGATCAGCGGCGTCGATGGCCCGATGCTGCCGCCTTGCTCCGGGCGCGGCGAGAGCTCGGGGGTGCGTAGCTGTCGTCGCTCGTCTCCAGAGTCTCATAGAGTTCGGGGGAGTCGCCGGACTCCCAAGCATTGCTGCTGCTGCCGGAGGAGCCGCTGGAGGAGCGGACGGCAGGCCCATCCCCTGCCGCATTGATGTCCTGACTGCCCCCTCCGGGGCAGCACTCCAGGCGGCGGCCTTTTGCGTCGAGGACCTTGAAGGACAACATGGAGGCGCCATTGTATTAAAAATGGATCGCGAGGGCGCCCCCTGTTCGGCAGACCCGGGTGACCTCGCCCCAGCCTCAGTTCATGAAGATCTTGCCCGAGGGAACGACTTCAACCTCCGCTCCGATCGACGGGGCGCCACAATCAGCGTGTTGCAGCCAAAGCTCGAGAGGCCCCCTCGGCGGCATCTCGGTGGAGAAGACCAAAGGGAAGCAGATCCAGGTGCTTGGAGGCATCGCCTCTAGCAACACGAGCTTACAAGAGGAGTCCACGGCATGGACTCCAGGGGCGACGACGCGCGCCACCACAGTGCGCCGACCGTGGCTGCGGTGCGGGCGGCGCCGCTCGCCGTCCCTTTCTCTGGAGCCCTCAGTTGGGGTGCACTGGGGTAGCGGGTACCCAGGAGGTGGCCGCTCGCACCAAGGCCTCATCATCTCCAGCCTCACGACCTCGCCACGGCGGTGGACCGGCCTCTTCTTCGGCGGGAGCGGATCGGGTCCGTCCCGGGGAGCCTTACCCTTCTCTTCGGCCAAGAATCTACGGATCGACGCCATTGGTGTCAAGACTGGAGGTGGAGCAGGGGAGAAGAAGCAGGCGGAGCAGGAAGAGATGGGCGACGAGGGCTCTCACCCCTTCTCATTTATAGCCCAAGGGAGGCCAACCGTCGACCTCCACGATCGCAGGTAATGATAACACTTTTTGCATGCAGCAGGGACTCGTCAAGTCGGGCAGTTGCCGAGGCAGTGTGGGGAAGCGGAGATGCCCACGTCCAATCAGTCGCCATGCGTCGACCAAGGCCGCAGGCTGTTGGGGCCCGTGGTGCTCTGCACTTGCCCTTTGGCTTCGCTGCTAAGCCAAGTCCGAGTGCGCCTTGGGCCCAGGGGCTACTATCGCTGTTCTGGGAACGGGGGTCCCCAGACTTGCCTGCCTGCGGCCCATGGCGTGGCTCCACCAGTGGCCCAGTTCGGCCCGTCTTCGTCAGCCAAACACTCAAGACCCTCGCGAGGGGCCAAGCCTCGCGAGGCGGACGACACAAGGCCTCCTCAGGAGCGGCCTCACCAGGCAGGCTCGCGGGGGGCGGAGAGATCAAGGCCAGGGGCACCTCGTGAGGTTCTCGTAACGCAAGCCATGACGACCAAGGCAAGGCGGGCGCCAGGTGGGTGCCAGCGCGCGCAGTGTCCTCGTTTCACCTTTGGTGCTAAGGGGGCAAGCGCAGGCGCGGAGTACCAAGGCATCAGGCAAAGGTTTCCATATCGGTGCAACAAGACCAAGACCAGTAGGACGGCAGGACAGAGGTCATCATGGAGCCCAAGACGGCGTCACCACCAGCACCTTTGACAGGCGAAGACCACCTTTAGTCAGGATAGCTTGTACTAGCTGTCCACTTTCAAATTGGCCGTTGTTGGATCCCTTCCCGCTCAATATTTGGGAAGAGGACCAGGGCCTCTATAAATAGGACTAGCCACCACAGTAGGGACGGAAACAAACTCAGTTCATCCTCGGACCCACCAAGCACAAGAACACCTCTCCTCAGGAGGCTGTTGTTCCCTTGTACTGTTCATCATCATCCGAAGAGGCAAGCCACCACCACCACACTGGAGTAGGGTATTACACCACAACGGTGGCCTGAACCAGTATAAATCTTGTGTCTCTGGTGTTGTGAGTTCATCGAGCTAAGCTTAGAGATCGCGGCGAGGCTGAGGGCGAGATTCGGTAGGGGGAATCTTCGTGCGCACCCCAATGTTCGAACCTCAAGGGTTTTGCCAGAACCCTAAATCCGACATTTACGGTACCATGCATTGCCCTTTCTCACCTTGAGAGTTGGTGTAAAGTTCACCGGTGCATCCAAACCCTGTGATATGATACGCTCTATCACACATAAACCTCCTTATATCTTCCTCAAAACAGCCACCATACCTACCTATTATGGCATTTCCATAGCCATTCCGAGATATATGGCCATGCAACTTTCCACGGTTCCGTTTATTATGACATGTTCCATCATTGTCATATTGCTTTTGCATGATCATGTAGTTGACATCGTATTTGTGGCAAAGCCACCTTCATAATTCTTTCATACATGTCGCTCTTGATTCATTGCATATCCCGGTAAACTGCCGGAGGCATTCATATAGAGTCATATTTGTTGGGGAGCGTAGTAATTTCAAAAAAAATTCCTACGCACACGCAAGATCATGGTGATGCATAGCAACGAGAGGGGAGAGTGTTGTCCACGTACCCTCGTAGACCGAAAGCGGAAGCGTTAGCACAACACGGTTGATGTAGTCGTACGTCTTCACGATCCGACCAATCAAGTACCGAACATACGGCACCTCCGAGTTCAGCACACGTTCAGCTCGATGACGTCCCACGAACTCCGATCCAGCAGAGCTTTGAGGGAGAGTTCCATCAGCATGATAGCGTGATGACGGTGTTGATGATGCTACCAACGCAGGGCTTTGCCTAAGCTCTGCTACGATATTACCGAGGTGGAATATGGTGGAGGGGGGCACCGCACACGGCTAAGAGATCAATGATCAATTGTTGTGTCTAGAGGTGTCCCCCTGCCCCCGTATATAAAGGAGCAAGGGGGGAGGCGGCCGGCCAAGGAGGAGGGCGCGCCAAGGGGAGAGTCCTACTCCCACCGAGAGTAGGAGTCCTCCTTTCCTTGTTGGAGTAGGAGAGGGGAAGGAAGGAAGAGAGGAGAGGAAGGAAAGGGGGGCGCCGCCCCCCTCCTTGTCCAATTCGTACTAGAGGGGGAGGGGCGCGGGGCTTGCCCTGGCCGCCCCTCGTCTTCTCCACTAGGGCCCATGAGGCCCACTAAAACCCCCCGGGGGGTTCCGGCAACCCCCGGGTACTCCGGTATATGTCGAAACCTCCCGAAACACTTCCGGTGTCCGAACATAGTCATCCAATATATCGATCTTTACGTATCGACCATTTTGAGACTCCTCATCATGTCCGTGATCATATCCGGGACTCCGAACTACCTTCGGTACATCGAAACACAAAAACTCATAATACCGACCGTCACCGAACTTTAAGCGTGCGGACCCTACGGGTTTGAGAACTATGTAGACATGACCGAGACACGTCTCTGGTCAATAACCAATAGCGGAACCTGGATGCTCATATTGGCTCCCACATATTCTACGAAGATCTTTATCGGTCAAACCGCATAACAACATACATTGTTCCCTTTGTCATCGGTATGTTACTTGCCCGAGATTCAATCGTCGATATCTCAATACCTAGTTCAATCTCGTTACCGGGAAGTCTCTTTACTCGTTACATAATGCATCATCCCGCAACTAACTCATTAGCTACATTGCTTGCAAGGCTTATAGTGGTGTGCATTACCGAGAGGGCCTAGAGATACCTCTCCGACAATCAGAGTGACAAATCCTAATCTCGAAATACGTCAACTCAACAAGTACCTTCAGAGACACCTGTAGAGCACCTTTATAATCACCCAGTTACATTGTGACGTTTGGTAGCACACAAACTGTTCCTCCGGTAAGCGGGAGTTACATAATCTCATAGATATAGGAACATGTATAAGTCATGAAGAAAGCAATAGCAACATACTAAACGATCAAGTGCTAAGCTAACGAAATGGGTCAAGTCAATCACATCATTCTTCTAATGATGTGATCCCATTGATCAAATGATAACTCATATCTATGATTACGAAACTCAACCATCTTTGATCTATGAGCTAGTCAAGTAGAGGCATACTAGTGACACTATGTTTGTCTATGTATTCACACATGTATTATGTTTCCGGTTAATACAATTCTAGCATGAATAATAAACATTTATCATGATATGAGGAAATAAATAATAACTTTATTGTTGCCTCTAGGGCATATTTCCTTCAATCTCCCACTTGCACTAGAGTCAATAATCTAAATTACATAGTAATTATTCTAACACCCATGGAGCCTTGGTGTTGATCATGTTTTGCTCGTGGAAGAGGCTTAGTCAACGGGTATGCAACATTCAGATCCGTATGTATCCTGCAAATCTCTATGTCTCCCACCTGGACTTGGTCCCAGATGGAATTGAAGTGTATCTTGATGTGCTTGGTTCTCTTGTGAAATTTGGATTCCTTTGCCAAGGCAATTGCACCAGTATTGTCACAAAAGATTTTCATTGGACCCGATGCACTAGGTATGACACCTAGATCGAATATGAACTCCTCCATCCAAACTCCTTCATTTGCTGCTTCTGAGCAGCTATGTACTCTGCTTCATACGTAGATCCCGCCACGACGCTTTGTTTAGAACTGCACCAACTGACAGCTCCACCGTTCAATATAAATACATATCCGGTTTGCGATTTAGAATCGTCCGGATCAGTGTCAAAGCTTGCATCAACGTAACCATTTACAACTAGCTCTTTTTCACCTCCATAAATGAGAAACATATCCTTAGTCATTTTCAGGTACTTCAGGATGTTCTTGACTGCTGTCCAGTGATCCACTCCTGGATTACTTTGGTACCTCCCTGCTAAGCTAATAGCAAGGCACACATCAGGTCTGGTACACAGCATTGCATACATGATAGAGCCTATGGCTGAAGTATAGGGAACATCTTTCATTTTTTCTCTATCTTCTGCAGTGATCGGGCATTGAGTTTGACTCAACTTCACACCTTGTATCACAGGCAAGAACCCTTTCTTTGCTTGATCCATTTTGAACTTTTTCAAAACTTTATCAAGGTATGTACTTTGTGAAAGTCCAACTAAGCGTCTTGATCTATCTCTATAGATCTTGATGCCCAATATATAAGTAGCTTCACCGAGGTCCTTCATTGAAAAACTTTTATTCAAGTATCCTTTTATGCTATCCAGAAATTCTATATCATTTCCAATCAACAATATGTCATCCACATATAATATTAGAAATGCTACAGAGCTCCCACTCACTTTCTTGTAAATACAGGCTTCTCCAAAAGTCTGTATAAAACCATATGCTTTGATCACACTATCAAAGTGTTTATTCCAACTCCGAGAGGCTTGCACCCGTCCATAAATGGATCGCTGGAGCTTGCACACTTTGTTAGCACCTTTTGGATCGACAAAACCTTCTGGTTGCATCATATACAACTCTTCTTCCAGAAATCCATTCAGGAATGCAGTTTTGACATCCATTTGCCAAATTTGATAATCATAAAATGCGACAATTGCTAACATGATTCGGACAGACTTAAGCATCGCTACAAGTGAGAAAGTCTCATCGTAGTCAACCCCTTGAACTTGTCAAAGACCTTTTGCAACAAGTCGAGCTTTGTAGACAGTAACATTACCATCAGCATCAGTCTTCTTCTTTAAGATCCATTTATTCTCGATGGCTTGCCGATCATTGGGCAAGTCAACCAAAGTCCACATTTTGTTCTCATACATGGATCCCATCTCAGATTTCGTAGCCTCAAGCCATTTTGCAGAATTTGGGCTCATCATCGCTTCCTCATAGTTCGTAGGTTCGCCATGGTCAAGTAACATGACCTCCAGAATAGGATTACCGTACCGCTCTGGTGCGAATCTTACTCTGGTTGACCTACGAGGTTCGGTAGTAACTTGATCTGAAGTTTCATGATCAATATCATTAGCTTCCTCACTAATTGGTGTAGGCGTCACAAGAACCGGTTTCTGTGATGAACTACTTTCCAATAAGGGAGCAGGTACAATTACCTCATCAAGTTCTACTTTCCTCCCACTCACTTCTTTCGAGAGAAACTCCTTCTCTAGAAAGGATCCATTTTTAGCAACGAATGTCTTGCCTTCGGATCTGTGATAGAAGGTGTACCCAACAGTTTCCTTTGGGTATCCTATGAAGACACATTTCTCCGATTTGGGTTCGCTCTTATCAGGTTGAAGCTTTTTCACATAAGCATCACAGCCCCAAACTTTAAGAAACGACAACTTTGGTTTCTTGCCAAACCATAGTTCATAAGGCGGCATCACAACGGATTTTGATGGTGCCCTATTTAACGTGAATGCAGCCGTCTCTAAAGCATAACCCCAAAACGATAGCGGTAAATCAGTAAGAGACATCATATATCGCACCATATCTAGTAAGGTACGATTACGACGTTCGGGCACACCATTACGTTGTGGTGTTCCGGGTGGCGTGAGTTGTGAAACTATTCCGCATTGTTTCAAATGTAGACCAAACTCATAACTCAAATATTCTCCTCCATGATCAGATCATAGAAACTTTAGTTTCTTGTTACGATGATTTTCCACTTCACTCTAAAATTCTTTGAACTTTTAAAATGTTTCAGACTTATGTTTCATTAAGTAGATATACCCATATCTGCTCAAATCATCTGTGAAGGTGAGAAAATAATGATACCTGCTATGAGCCTCAATATTCATCGGACCACATACATCGGTATGTACGATTTCCAACAAATCTGTCGCTCGCTCCATAGTTCCAGAGAACGGCGTTTTAGTCATCTTGCCCATGAGTCATGGTTCGCAAGTACCAAGTGATTCATAATCAAGTGATTCCAAAAGTCCACCAGTATGGAGTTTCTTCATGCGCTTTACACCAATATGACCCAAACGGCAGTGACACAAATAAGTTGCACTATCATTATCAACTCTGCATCTTTTGGCTTCAACATTATGAATATGTGTATCACTACTATCGAGATTCAAAAAAATAGACCACTCTTTAAGGGTGCATGACCATAAATGATATTACTCATATAAATAGAACAACCATTATTCTCAGATTTAAATGAATAACCGTCTCGCATTAAACAAGATCCAGATATAATGTTCATGCTCAATGCTGGCACTGAATAACAATTATTCAGGTCTAAAACTAATCCCGAAGGTATATGTAGAGGTAGCGTGCCGACAGCGATCACATCGACTTTGGAACCATTTCCCACGCGCATCGTCACCTCGTCCTTAGCCAGTCTTCGCTTAATCCATAGTCCCTGTTTCGAGTTGCAAATATTAGAAATAGAACCAGTATCAAATACCAGGTGCTACTGCGAGCTCTAGTAAGGTACACATCAATAACATGTATATCACATATACCTTTGTTCACCTTGCCATCCTTCTTATCCGCCAAATACTTGGGGCAGTACCACTTCCAGTGACCAGTCTGCCTGTAGTAGAAGCACTCAGTCTCAGGCTTAGGTCCAGACTTGGGTTTCTTCTCTTGAGCAGCAACTTGTTTGTTGTTCTTCTTGAAGTTCCCCTTCTTCTTCCCTTTACCCTTTTTCTTGAAACTGGTGGTCTTGTTGACCATCAACACTTGATGCTCCTTTTTGATTTCTACCTCCGTAGCCTTTAGCATTGCGAAGAGCTTGGGAATTGTCTTGTTCATCCCTTGCATATTATAGTTCATCACGAAGCTCTTGTAGCTTGGTGGCAGTGATTGAAGAATTCTGTCAATGACACTATCATCCAGAAGATTATCTCCCAGTTGAATCAAGTTATTATACCCAGACATTTTGAGTATATGTGCACTGACGGAACTATTCTCCTCCATCTTGCAGCTATAGAACTTATTGGAGACTCCATATCTCTCAATCCGGGCATTTGCTTTAAATATTAAGTTCAACTCCTGGAACATCTCATATGCTCCATGACGTTCAAAACGTTGTTGAAGTCTCGGTTCTAAGACTTAATGCATGGCACACTGAACTATCGAGTAGTCATCAGCTTTGCTTTGCCAGACGTTCTTAACGTCGTCAGTTGCATCTGCAGCAGGCCTGGCACCTAGCGGTGCTTCCAGGATGTAATTCTTCTGTGCAGCAATGAGGATAATCCTCAAGTTACGGACCCAGTCCATGTAATTGCTACCATCATCTTTCAACTTTGCTTTCTCAAGGAACGCATTAAAATTCAACGGAACAACAACACGGGCCATCTATCTACAACAACATAGACAAGCAAAACACTATCAGGTACTAAGTTCATTATAAATTCAAGTTCAATTAATCATATTACTTAAGAACTCCCACTTAGACATCTCTCTAATCATCTAAGTGATCACGTGATCCAAATCAACTAAACCATAACCGATCATCACGTGAAATGGAGTAGTTTTCAATGGTGAACATCACTATGTTGATTATATCTACTATATGATTCACGCTCGACCTTTCGGTCTCACTGTTCCGAGGCCATATCTGCATATGCTAGGCTCGTCAAGTTTAACCCGAGTATTCTGCGTGTGCAAAACTGGCTTGCACCCGTTGCAGATGGACGTAGAGCTTATCACACCCGATCATCACGTGGTGTCTCGGCACGACGAACTTTGGCAATGGTGCATACTCAGGGAGAACACTTTTACCTTGAAATTTAGTGAGAGATCATCTTATAATGCTACCGTCAATCAAAGCAAAATAAGATGCATAAAGGATAAACATCACATGCAATCAGTATAAGTGATATGATATGGACATCATCATCTTGTGCTTGTGATCTCCATCTCTGAAGCACCGTCATGATCACCATTGTCACCGGTGCGACACCTTGATCTCCATCGAAGCATCGTTGTCGTCTCGCCAACTATTGCTTCTACGACTATCGCTACCGCTTAGTGATAAAGTAAAGCAATTACAGGCCGATTGCATTGCATACAATAAAGCGACAACCATATGACTCCTGCCAGTTGCCGATAACTCTGTTACAAAACATGATCGTCTCATACAATAAAATTTAGCATCATGTCTTGACCATATCACATCACAACATGCCCTACAAAAACAAGTTAGACATCCTCTACTTTGGTGTTGCAAGTTTTACATGGCTGCTACGGGCTGAGCAAGAACCATTCTTACCTATGCATCAAAACCACAACAATAGTTCGTCAAGTTAGTGATGTTTTCACCTTATCAAGGACCGGGCGTAGCCACACTCGGTTCAACTAAAGTTGGAGAAACTGACACCCGCCAGCCACCTATGTGCAAAGCACGTCGGTAGAACCAGTCTCACGTAAGCGTATGCGTAATGTCGGTCCGGGCCGCTTCATCCAACAATACCGCTGAACCAAAGTATGACATGCTAGTAAGCAGTATGACTTGTATCGCCCACAACTCACTTGTGTTCAACTCGTGCATATAACATCTATGCATAAAACGTGGCTCGGATGCCACTGTTGGGGAACGTAGTAATTTCAAAAAAATTCCTACACACACGCAAGATCATGGTGATGCATAGCAACAAGAGGGGAGACTGTTGTCCATGTACCCTTGTAGACCGAAAGCAGAAGCATTCGCACAACGCGGTTGCTGTAGTCATACGTCTTCACGATCCGACCGATCAAGTACCGAACGTACGGCACCTCCGAGTTTAGCACACGTTCAGCTCGATGGCATCCCACGAACTCCGATCCAGCAGAGCTTTGTGGGAGAGTTCCGTCAGCACGACGGCGTGATGACGGTGTTGATGATGCTACCAATGCAGGGCTTCGCCTAAGCACCGCTACAATATTACCGAGGTGGAATATGGTGGAGGGGGGCACCGCACATGGCTAAGAGATCAATGATCAATTGTTGTGTCTAGAGGTGCCCCCCTGCCCCTGTATATAAAGGAGCAAGGGCCCAGAGATACCTCTCCGAGAATCAGAGTGACAAATCCTAATCTCGAAATACGTCAACACAACAAGTACCTTTGGAGACACCTGTAGAGCACCTTTAAAATCACCAAGTTACGTTGTGACATTTGGTTGCGCACAAAGTGTTCCTTCGGTAAGCAGGAGTTACATAATCTCATAGTTATAGGAACATGTATAAGTCATGAAGAAAGCAATGGCAACATACTAAATGATCAAGTGCTATGCTAACGAAATGGGTCAAGTCAATCACATCATTCTTCTAATGATGTGATCCCATTGATCAAATGATAACTCATATCTATGATTAGGAAACTCAACCATCTTTGATCAATGAGCTAGTCAAGTAGAGGCATACTAGTGACACTATGTTTGTCTATGTATTCACACATATATTTTATTCCCGGTTAATACAATTCTAGCATGAATAATAAACATTTATCATGATATGAGGAAATAAATAATAACTTTATTATTGCCTCTAGGGCATATTTCCTTCAATATTTTGTTCTAGTATCGAGTTGTAATCCATGAGTTGTAAATAAATAGAAGTGTGATGATCATCATTATTAGAGCATAGTCCCTTAATAAAAAAAGAAAGGCCAAATAAAAAAGGGAAAGGCCAAATAAAAAAGAGAAAGGCCAAATAAATAAATAAAAAGAAAGACCCCAAAAAAGGGGGGGACAATGTTACTATCTTTTTCCACACTTTTGCTTCAAAGTAGCACCATGTTCTTCATATAGAGAGTCTCCTATGTTGTCACTTTCATATAATAGTGGGAATTTTTCATTATAGAACTTGGCTTGTGTTGGGGATATTACCACTAGGCGTAAACCGGCCTACTTGGGCTGGGTTAACTTCATTAGTGGTATAAGCAGATGAAGGCCCAAGGCCTGTAGCCGGTTTAGAACCTGTAGCCGTAAACCGGCCTGATGTATAACTTGTATTGTAAGTTAGGAATAGAGAGATACCAACCAGGATACGAGTATGAACCGGTTGGGACTCTATGAACCGACGGGCGTCACCCGTGTATATAAGGGGACGACCCGGCGGCGGTTCAAGGACAGAAAAAACACAACTGGAGCCTAGGCGAAGCTTGTTTGCTCCCTAGCCATCGAGACCACATCAATTCCATCACAACTAGATGTAGGCTTTTACCTTCATCGAAGGGGCCGAACTAGTATAAAACCCTCGTGTCTTTGTGTCCGCTTTAACCCCTTCAAGTAAACTCGTAGCGATGGCTCCACGACTAAGTCCTTTCACTAGGACATCTGCCGTGACAAATCCACGACAGTTGGCGCCCACCGTGGGGCTATCGCACGATGGTTTGACGATCTTGGAGGGCAAGCTCAAGGGACTCGAAGGCTATGTTGTGGGCCGGATGACCAAGAGTCGTCGCGGCAGGATCTACATCGACGACGCAGGATGGGGTCCCGAGGCCGATTCGATCGAGTACGGGTACCGGGTCCCCTTTGGTGGCATACTCGTTTTCATCGGCAAGATCGGTGAGCCTGGACCTGAGCCGGACGTCTGCACTGACCTCATCGAGACGGCTCAGCGTGCGAGATCTACCCAGGCTAAACTGTTCGTGAAGCGTGTCTTCGTTGGAGTCATCCACGGAGGAGAGCGTGAGGACGGATTAGAACACGGTAGCGAGACTGTCGTCTATTCCGGTGACGAGTCCTCAACCGGAGAGACCGAATCGCTATACCAGTTGCAAAACGATATGGTTAGGGGTTGTTCCGATGGCGACAGTATTCCGGACCCCCCAGGCCAGGTCAACCGGGTTGGAATATTCATGGCCGGCACACAGGCGGCGAATCACTCTTCGACCGCCGCAGCTATGCTCTCCGGATCAGCAGCGGTAGCGGCAGCAGGGGCAGGAGGCCTTGTGCGCCCGCCGGTTCAAGTTCTATCTGATCTGTTTGATGCACTAGCTGCACTTATGGCAGAGGACAATCCGGCGGATCAGGAGGCCCATAATGCAGAGATTGCAAAGGTGAAAGAGCAGATCGTGCAAGCCAAAGCGGATCTGGTAGCAGAAAAAGACAGGATGGCTGCAGAGCGGGCCGCTTTGGACGCCCAGGCCTACAAGCTCATGCTTGACCAGAACGCATCACAGGAGGTTTTGAAGCGGAAGTACAGATCACGCCTGCCATTAGGGTTTGACCCCCGAAATCTCTTTCAGACTCCAGGAGCTGGACCCAGTAATCCTCCCCAGCACCTGGAGACAAACCGGATTGAAGCACCAGGACCAGGGGCGACGGTCCAACCTCGCCTGATGGAACCTCCTCAGCAGAACATCGTGGTTCCTCCGCCGGTCCAGACGCCCCCAGGTCATTATTCTAATCCGATGGACAACCTTGTTGCAGCCGCCGCGCGATTAGAGGCTATCCCAGTCGAAGGGGACTCTCCGCAAGCGGTAGAGATGCGCCGGGTTAAGGAGCTTCTCCGGACCATGCTGATTCAGCAGGAAGCATATTCGTACAGCCGTGATCGGATTCACTCTATGCCCCGTCCAAGCCGGAGCTATAGCAGGCGCATGGATGAACCGGCCATATCGAGCACTGCGCGAGGCCGAGAAGAGGCCCGTGGCAATAACCCGGCAGGTGGTGTCCGCGATGCTCAGGATGTGGTGGACCGGGCCCGGGCACGAAGGGAGGCCGAGTTAGCAGCACAGGATGATGCGGGTCAACTTACACTGGTTCGCCCTACCACCTTCGCCGGACCAGGAGTCACATCCGCTTTGGGAGTGCCTTGTTTAATCCCCGCTTTACGCAATGTGCGCCTGCCCAAAGATTTCAAGGGTTCGCGCAAGGTGCCGAATTACACCGCTGATTTATCCCCCGAAGCGTGGGTAGAGAGTTATGAGATGGCCATGGAGATGCTAGACGTGGATGAGACTGCGTGTGCAAAATACTTCACCATGATGCTTGAAGGCACGGCTCGTACTTCGTTAAAGAGCCTACCGCCCAATTCTATCAGCTCATGGGCCCAGTTGCGGGCCCGGTTTATCCAGAATTTCAAGGATACATGTAAGCAGCCCAAGTCCATAGTAGACCTGGCGGCTTGTGTCCGGGAGGAAGGAGAATCAACGACCCATTGGGTGCGCCGTGTTTCGGAAATTTTGCACTCGTCTGACAGGATTAATGCTGACTCTGCGATCTTAACCCTGGAAGGCAACTGCCGGTTTGAGCCTTTAAAATTGAAATTGGGACGCATGAAGCGGTTCTGTAATGACATGGGAACCCTCATGGCCGCTTTAGTGAAGTATGCTGATTCGGACAGTACCAAGGATCCCGAGATTGATGATGATGAAGCAGTGAAGGGAAAGAAGAATAGTAACTCCAAGGGGCAATAGTACAAACCGGCGGGTCATGGAAACGGAGGCAAGCGCAAGGCGGATGGCAGCATGGACTTTGTGGCCAACACTAATGCACAGGACAGGGGGCAGCGGCGCAGAGGTAAAGCGGCAAATCGTAATGGGGCTCCCAATCCTAACGCAAGCCGTTTGAATTATTTGCTGAATCAGCCTTGCCCAAAGCACGGGACGAAGGAGTCGCTGGCTAACCACCTTTGGAAGGATTATTATATTATGCAGGAGTTTAAAAACTCTAATGCCTTCCGGTATGACCATGGGTCAGGTGGCGGTTCAGGATCCGGTTTCCATGGGCCGGGTCATGATGGAGCCTCCGGTTTAGGTCTCAATCAGGGCGGTCACAACAACTAGAATAATCAGCAGCAGCAGCAGCAGCAGTCGGGTTATCAGAGCCAGCCAAAGCAGTTGAACAATGGGCAATATCATGTTTTCACAACTAGCTTGGATAAGCGCGACCGAAAACTCCACAAGCGAGCAGTGAATTCTGTTGAACCGGCCTTACCACGTTACTTACGCTGGTCAGAGCAGCCTATCGTGTGGAGCAGAGAGGATCATCCACCCCGGGTGGATAATCCGGGCCAGCTAGCATTAGTGGTAGACCCTCAGGTGGGGGGTTATAAGTTCACCAAGGTACTTATGGATGGAGGAAGCAGTATTAACATACTATACTATGAGACATTCCGCCGCATGGGCCTAACAGACAAGGATCTCAGACCGTCTAATACGGTGTTCCATGGTGTAGTACCAGGCAAATCTGCATATCCTGTTGGTAAGATAGCCCTAGATGTGGCTTTTGGGGACGAGCACGATTCCCGGTCGGAAAAACTAACCTTTGAGGTGGTGAAGATCTGGAGCCCGTATCATGCCTTGTTTGGGCGGCCGGCTTATGCCAAGTTCATGGCGCGGCCTTGTTATATCTACTTGCAGCTCAAGATGCCGGGTTACAAGGGGACGATAACGGTTCATGGGAGCCTTAGGGTCGCTTTAGAATGTGAGGAAGGTGATGCGGCTTATGCAGAGTCGATCTATGCCACGGAGGAGTTGAAGTTCTATAAGGACAATGTTGATCCGGCAGATATGACCCCTTTGAAGAAGCCAACTATAGAGCATGATTCGGATCTGAAGTTCAAATCGGCAGCTGAGACCAAGCTTGTTGACTTCGTGCCCGGCGATTCGTCCAAGCAGTTCACTGTCAGTGCCAACCTGGATCCCAAATAGGAAAGCATGCTCATCGAGTTCATCCGTGAGAATCGGGACATCTTTGCATGGAAACTGTCCGACATGCCAGGTGTACCGAGGGAACTCGCTGAGCACACTCTTAATGTGGATCCTAAGTATAAACCGGTGAAACAATTCCTCCGCCGGTTTAACGAAGAAAGGCGCAAAGCCATTGGAGAGGAAGTGGCCAGGCTTTCAGTAGCTGGTTTTATCATTGAGGTGTTCCATCCAGAGTGGCTTGCTAATCCGGTGCTGGTTCTTAAGAAAAACGGCACTTGGCGCATGTGTGTGGATTACACGGATCTTCACAGGGCTTGTCCAGCTGATCCTTTTGCCCTCTCCCGCATTGACCAGATCATTGATGCCACGGCGGGTTGTGAGCGTTTAAGTTTTTTGGATGCATACTCTGGATATCATCAGATCAAAATGGCAGTTAAGGACCAGGAGAAGACAGCATTTATTACTCCCTTTGGAGCCTTCTGCTATGTATCTATGCCCTTCGGGCTCAAGAGTGCCCAAGCCACCTATCAACGGTGTGTGCAGAATTGCCTGCGTAAACAGATCGGCCGTAATGTGCATGCCTATGTGGATGACATTGTAGTAAAGTCAAGGCAGAAGGAGACACTGGTGGATGATTTGAAGGAAACCTTTGACAACTTGCGCGTTTACAAGATGATGCTTAATCCGGCCAAGTGTGTCTTTGGTGTTCTGGCAGGCAAGTTACTGGGTTTTCTGGTGTCTAACAGAGGAATTGAGGCTAATCCGGAGAAGATTACGGCTATTACCTCCCTGGCTAAACCGAAGTGTATTAATGATGTTCAGCGTTTGGCAGGCAGAAACGCCGCACTGAGCCGGTTTATCAGCCGCCTCGGAGAGAAGGCCATCCCGTTGTACCAAATGCTGAGGAAGACAGACAATTTTGTCTGGAGTCCGCCTGCTGATGAAGCATTTGAGGACTTAAAGCGGCAATTAGCCAATCCGCCTGTTCTTGCAGCTCCGGTTGACAAGGAGCCACTATTATTATATGTAGTAGCCAATGCTCGGGCAGTGAGCGTGGCTATTGTGGTGGAACGCAAGGAGGCAGGCAAGGAATATCCGGTTCAGCGGCCGGTTTATTATATCAGCGAGGTGCTTATTGAATCTAAGCAAAGGTATCCGCATTGGCAGAAGCTGGTCTACGGTGTTTTCATGGCCAGTCGGAAGTTGAAGCAGTATTTTCAAGGGCACCCCATCACAGTGGTCAGTTCAGCTCCCTTGGGTGATATCATACAGAACCGGGAGGCGACTGGCCGGATTGCCAAGTGGGCTATAAAGCTTGGGCCACACGGACTGAAGTATGTACCTCGGACGGCGGTAAAATCTCAAGCACTGGTTGATTTCATCAATGATTGGACGGAGCTACAAGCACCAGAGGAGAAGCCGGATCACACATATTGGACTATTCATTTTGATGGATCCAGGCAACTGGAAGGCTCGGGGGCTGGAGTCGTATTAACTTCCCCACGAGGTGATAAGTTTTGTTATGTTCTCCGCTTAATGTTCCCTTGTACTAATAATGCAGCTGAGTACGAAGCCTTGCTCCATGGTCTCCGGATGGCTAAAGAGATGAACTTAAGCCGGGTTAAGTGCTTCGATGACTCGGACCTCGTGGCTCAACAGGTGTCTGGCACTTGGGATTCTAGGGACCCGCTCATGGCTGCATATCGTCGGGAAGTGGATAATATTGCGGGTTGTTTCAAGGGTTATCAAGTGGATCATGTGGACCGTCGGAAGAATGAAGTGGCAGACGCTTTAAGCCGGTTGGGTTCTCAGCGCAAACCGGTCCAGCCTAATGTCTTTCTGGACGTGTTGCACAACCCGTCAGTCCAGCTCCTAGGTGAAGCGGATTTGGCTATTCCTGATCCGGAGGCTCAATTGGTGGCAGCATTACATGCTATTCCGGATTGGACGGTTCCTTATCTTGCATACATGAACCGGGGGGAGTTGCCAGAAGATGAGATTCTAGCCAGGCAGATAGTCCGGCGATCCAAGTCTATGACGATTCTCAATGGTGAATTGCATCATTGCAGTGTATCAGGGGCGTTTCAACGTTGTGTTTCTCCCGAGGAAGGCTGTGAAATCTTAAGGGAAATCCATGAAGGGGATTGTGGACACCATGCCGGTTCAAAGTCTCTAGTGGCAAAGGCGTTTCGTCACGGGTTTTACTGGTTGACAGCGCATGCTGATGCGGAGGACTTGGTTAAACGGTGTGATGGATGTCAGAAATTTTCAAGGCGTGCTCATGTTCCGGCTCAAGAATTGAGGATGATTCCAATAACGTGGCCGTTTGCAACTTGGGGGCTGGATATGGTCGGACCTTTTAAAAGATCCAAGGATAAGAAAACCCACCTTTTGGTGGTAGTTGACAAATTTACCAAGTGGGTTGAAGCGGAGCCTGTCAGCAAGTGTGATGCAGCAACAGCGGTGCAGTTCATCAAAAAGGTGATTTTCCGGTTTGGCTTTCCGCACAGTATCATTACTGACAATGGTACCAATTTATCCAAGGGTGCTATGAAGGATTTCTATGAACGTGAGCACATCCGACTTGACATGTCGTCAGTGGCACACCCCCAGTCCAATGGACAGGCAGTACGAGCTAATCAAGAGATCTTGCGAGGCATCAAACCCCGGCTTATGGTCCCATTGCAAAGGACACCAGGGTGTTGGGTTGAAGAGCTGCCATCTGTGCTATGGAGTATCAATACTACGCCAAATCGATCCACAGGATACACACCATTTTTCATGGTCTACGGAGCAGAGGCAGTTCTCCCTAGTGATATCCGGCACGACTCGCCTCGTGTGGCAGCTTATGTTGAAGCGGACAATGAGACAGCACGGCAAGACGCTTTGGACCTATTGGACGAGGAGCGTGATCTAGCGGCTGCCCATTCGGCGATTTACCAACAAGATCTTCGTCGCTATCACAGTCGCCGGGTTAGAACCAGAGCTTTTCAAGAAGGAGATTTGGTGCTTCGACTCATCCAAGACCAGACAGATATGCACAAGTTATCCCTACCTTGGGAGAGACCTTTCGTGGTCAGCAAGAATCTGCACAATGGGTCGTACTATCTGATTGATATTCGAGAGCATCAAGACTCACGCACATCAGAGGAGGAGACCAACAGGCCGTGGAACATAGCTCATCTTTGGCCTTACTACACTTGAGCCATCGGCTCTATCTATGTACATATCATGACAATGTATATATTATCTTTGATATAATAAAACCGAAGCCTCAGCTAAAGCGGGGTCTCTGTCTTTCTTATCATGCGTGGTTACATGGAGTGGCTCTGCTTCTAAAGCGGCCTCCGGTTTACCCCTTGTCATTTGCTTTTTATATATCACTTGGGGCCTTGGTCGTATCCGAACCAACGCGACACCTTTTGATAGGCGACAGCCACCAGATCACTTGGGGACATGGTCAAGTCTGAACCAGTCACGCCTCTTGGTCGGCCTAAGGCCACAAAATCACTTGGGGGCTTGGTCGAACCCGAACCATTGCCACGCCTCTTGATCTAGCATATATGCCACGAATCATTTGGGGACCTGGCTGACTTGAATCATTGTCACACCTATTGGGGGCTTGGTCCTGTCCGACCATGGTAACACCATCTGATCAGCTCAGTATAGCGTATTTTTGCAAACGGTTTTTCTCATTGCCTTTGCTTTCCATGTTATTTTCATGGCTTGTTTGTTCTTTGTTTTTGTTGGATTTCTTTATATCAACAAACACCTTTTTTCTGGTTCAGCTGATGGATTTGATTCCCCTTTAATCCGGAGACGTATGCCCAGTTTACCTTTTCCTGTTACCATCATGGAGTAACAAGGGGGCTTGTGTTGATTCAGTATGGTTTATATGGGAGCTTTTTCTCCCCCCTTGTTGACGGTACTGGTTTATAAAACCTCCGCTTCAAGCTTGGCTAAGCCAGCTTCATGCCAAGACATGGCAGGTATTTTGTATCACCTATTTGTTATATTACTGATACACATATCAAGATCACAAACCGGCTGGCGGTATAACCGCCACCAAAGTTCAAATTTTTCTGATTGCAGGAAATATGAATCGAGGTTTTTTGAACAAAAGCTTCAGTACTTATGCACGAAGGCATACTCAAGATAGAAGTATTAACTATCCTATTACAAGGCAACACGGTGCCCAAATAAGATCATTGTTCTTTTGGAAAGATGCCAAAGACAGCTATCCAAACCGGCTTCCGGTTCAAGCCTGCTCCTCATCATCCGCCGCTTCAGCTTCCTCGTCTCTACCCATTGGCTGGAAATCAACAGTGGTCCAGTCGATTCCCATTAAAGCTTGGAAAACAGCCTCTTCATGGATCAGGGAAGACGGTTCAATATCAGGAGCATAAGTGTGCTTACGGATTGGAGGGATCAGATTCTCCGCTTCAAGAGTTGGGGCAGGCACTCGCTTGTTCTGGTCATTGTATTGTGCTTGATAATGTGTCAAGTCTGCCTCTTCAGCTAGCTGACAAGCCAGAGGGCGCACTGCACGGTTTATTGCCCTTAAATCCTCTCCGTTAAATTCAGAGCCATCTTCCTTCACGCTGGGATAGCCTTGAGCTGCTTCCACAGGGTCAAAATCTGGCACCCATGCCTTGGCCCGGATCAAGGCGTTAATAGCTCCGGTGCGAGCAGCGGATTTTTTCAGCTCCTTAATCCGGGCCGGAAGCATGGACAACCTGTTCAGAGTGTCCTGGATTAAAGAAGGTGCCGGGTTGTTATGGGAGGCTGTGGTGATGATCCGCTGGGCTCCGGTATATAATTGTTCTACTAAGGTGTAGGCAGCCTTCAGTTTCTTCCGCACATCGTTTCCTAAGTGCCCGATGCGTGTGCCTACAACAATATAGGGACGGTCTCAAACCGAATTTATACTACAGCAGGTTGAAATTATCACAGCAGTTCAAAGGAGCTTACCAAAGATCGCAGCGGTCATGGAGTGTATTTGCCGCTTTACGGCCGTAAGTTCATCCACCACCGGTTTAAGGGCGGCTTCAGCGTTTTCCGCTCTTTTGGTTAAAGTGGCCTTCTCAGTGGCCCAATCAGCCCGCTCTTTCTTGAAGCTTTCCTTCAGCTGTTCAGTGGTGCTCAAGGCGCTACTTAATTCTTCCTTGGCCTTGTCTGTTTCGGCCTGTTGGGTTTTCAAGACCTCCTACAAATCGGCAATCCGGTCCTCCTTGATTCTCACCTCAGCCTGCATACAGACGGTATTTAGCTTTCAACAAGCGGTTCAAGAAATTGAAGTATCAACCACATAACAAAGTTATACGCCTGATACTTGGGGGCTAATGCACCTTCAATTTATATATATATTACTAGATTGCAAAGTCCCAAGCTCAATACAAGTATTCAACTTGGCACTTGGGGGCTAATGGCTATTTGATCAAATTATGTTCCAAGGACAGTTTTCTATTGGAGCCCCGGTTTACTTATGCTACGTTAAACCGGCCCTTGGGGGCTATATTGATGGATTTCAAAGTGTTGAGGATCGTATTCAAGTCCCGGTTTGACTAAAGGTTGCAAACCGACCCTTGGGGGCTACGAGGATTGACACAATGGCAGAAAGTAAAGAAGTTACCTCAAATTTATCCCTCATCATCTTCACCAGACCAGCTTCACAGTCACGGCTAGTATAAAGCCGGTTTAAATAACCGGAATGAAGATCTTGGGCACTCAGAGCAGCATATGTTTCCAGTTCAACATCCCATTTTCCTTTGTTCACAGTGGAAAAATTCTCTTTTATGGTATGCTTGGTAAGAGTGACAGGATTCCCGGGTTCAAAGCGGCCTACACCGGTAATCACAACGTCATCATCTTTGGACTCGCCGGTTTGTGTTGGTGCGGCCGTTTTGTCAGCACGACTGTGGGATTTCTCAACCTGGATGGAGCTGGCAGGCGGGTCAGCAGAGGCTGAAGTGTTAATAGGCCTATCTTCGGGAATAGCATCATCTTGCAAAGGAGGATCATTGGGAATATCTTCAGGAGCAAATTCTTCAAGATCTGGCACTTTGTCATGTTCTGGGGCTACATCTTCTTCAGCCGCTTTATCCAGGCGGGCCTTCTTGCTTGGTTTCGGTTTGGCCCTGAAAGAAAAACAACGAGTCAAGGAAAAGCATAAGCCATTACACAGTATACTGGAAGCATATGTTCAGTTTAGCTTACCCAGCAACTATTTTCAAAGGTGGTAGCTGAGTGGCCGACGATTCACCAGAAGATGAATGAGAAGTGACCGGATAATCGGAGTCGGATGGATTAAGAGGTTGACGGAAGAAACCCGCTTTAGGATTTAAATCAATAAAAAGGTCGGAGACCTCGGAGCGGCGTTTTCGAACCGGGCTGTTTGGTAAACCGGCAGAGGTAACTACCTGGCCACTGTGCCGGGTTGTGCGGCAAGCTTCATGTTACTGAGTCTTCATAAGAAATTTGGGATCCAAGTAAGCAAGAGGATGAGAAAATTTAACTTTCCGGTTTGCCTGGCGAAATTTTGGCAAAGGCAAATTTTCTGAATCGGAAGAGAGAATAGATACCTCAACGAATCCCGCATTGCTGGCTTCAGCGTCGTCTTGACAAGCATCATCATCAATAAGGCGTGTAAAAAGTAAGCCAAGTGAATCAAGTTCTACCTCAAGATTCGGGTTACCCACATCATCATCAATAGCTGGATCAGATGAAGCGGTGGTTTTTCTCTTATGAGCTGGTTTCTTGATAACCTTGGTCTTGGGCCGGGTTGACCGCCCTGCCTTCTCCGTTCTATCTTGTGGAAGCTTCTTGCTCCAAAACGGATTATCACCCTGGATCAGCAGTAATTAAATATTAGACAGATAAAGCAGTAACAGGTTCAACAATAGAGCAATTAAAATCTTACCGCTGGCGGTTTGTTGGTGGTGCAGTAAGGAAGCAGACCGGTTTGAGCACAGAGGTGCTCCAGTTCATTCAACATCTTCTTTATCGAATCTGTGACTTCATCATCGGAGAGTTGGATTTTAATGTGTCGGAGTGGGTCATCGACACTACCAGTATACTTGCACATCAAACCGGGGCGCCGGCTCAGAGGCAGTATGCTCCATGATATCCAGCAGCGTGCAAGGTCTATTCCTGTTAAACCGTTGGCCATAAAGGCTCGGAGCTTGGATAGTTGCGGAGCATATTTAATTCTCTCCTTGGCGCTTAGTCTTTGTGGAAAAGGGTGAGTGTTGTGGAAAAGGGATTTTCATTCTCAGGGGAGGTATCCTTACAATAAAACCAAGTTGCATTCCACTCCTTGGGGTGAGTATGGAGTTTGACGTGGGGATAGGTGATCTCCTTCCTCTTCTGAATGGCCATACCGCCCAATTCAGTATTGGGACCGTCGGTGAATTCAGTACGACGGTTTAAATGGAAGAGGTCTCTGAACAACTCGACTGAAGGCTCCTCTTGAAGGTATACCTCAGAAAGTACTTGAAAATGGCATAGATTGGTGACGGAATTGGGGCCAATATCCTGTGGACGGAGCTGAAAGTTGGCTAACACATCTCTGTAAAACTTAGAACCGGGCGGTTTGAAGCCCCGGGCCAAGTGATCTGCAAAGACCACAACCTCTCCCTCTTGAGGCGTGGGAGGGCACTCATCTCCAGGAACCCTCCAGTGGATCGTGTCTTTGTCATCTAAAGCACCGATTAGGACTAGATCGTCCAACTGTGATTCTATGACGCGAGAAGGAACCCAATTGCACTCATACACTTGTTTGTCCATGGCGAGATCTACAAGAAATAGGTGATCCGGTTCAAGAACACGCTGGATAAAAGAAGGTGTTGACCTAAACTACGATAAACCGGAGGCAGTACTTATAAACCGGTCTTCTACAATACGGCGTTATATGGATTCTGGCGGTTCAACCAAGGGACTAATGATATATACCGGTTTAGCAATTTTTTCTATGGTAAGTTAAACCGCCTGACCTAAGCATCGGAAGCAATTGAAGCTATGGATAACTAGGTATGCAGAAACAAGTTTCGCAAGATCTTATTACAGCCGCGGATCTACAGCGAGCTCACAAAAACAGAAAATATTTCGAAGAGTAAGGCAGAAACAGAAGTGAACTATTGAGCAGATATGTGCGGGAGATCTATGGGCTTAGATGAGAAACTACAGGCAGATGCGTAGAGATCACTACTAAACACAGCAGAAGTTCACGGATTCATTCAAGGTCAGAGAACAGATATGAGCACGCGATGAACACAACATGAACATGGAACCCTAAGAACAGATCTAGGTCAAAAAGAGGAGAAAGCTTACCGGGAATGGAGAAGATGCGGAAAGATGCCGCAATGCTCTGGTACGTTCAGGTCGATGCAGCAGCCCAAGACGAGGCAGAGGTCGACGGCGGTGGAGGAGCTCCAAGGCCAGCAACGCGAGGAAGACGAAGAAGAAAGGTCGAAGGGAAAGGAAAGAAATGACCCTTTGGTCTTATTTATAAGGCAACAGAGCTAGGTCAAGCGCGCGGATCCAGGAGCTATTGTTAAAAGAGGGCGTTATAAATGACAAATTTCATGATGACGTCATGCCGGTTTACAGCAATCAAAAATGATGACGACATGGCGGTTTACCAATTACCAGAAGATGTCCAAGACACAAGATTTTGTGAAGGATTGACATGAACCAGTTCAAATCAATCTGGGGCCTAATGTTGGGGATATTACCACTAGGCGTAAACCGGCCTACTTGGGCCGGGTTAACTTCATTAGTGGTATAAGAAGATGAAGGCCCAAGGCCTGTAGCCGGTTTAGAACCTGTAGCCGTAAACCGGCCTAATGTATAACTTGTATTGTAAGTTAGGAATAGAGAGATACCAACCGGGATACGAGTATGAACCGGTTGGGACTCTATGAACCGACGGGCGTCACCCGTGTATATAAGGGGACGACCCGGCGGCGGTTCAAGGACAGACAAAACACAACTCGAGCCTAGGCGAAGCTTGTTTGCTCCCTAGCCATCGAGACCACATCAATTCCATCACAACTAGACGTAGGCTTTTACCTTCATCGAAGGGGCCGAACTAGTATAAAACCCTCGTGTCTTTGTGTCCGCTTTAACCCCTTCAAGTAAACTCGTAGCGATGGCTCCACGACTAAGTCCTTTCACTAGGACATCTGCCGTGACAAATCCACGACAGCTTGTATATTCCAACGATGGGCTTCCTCAAAGTGCCCTAGGTCTTCGTGAGCAAGCAAGTTGGATGCACACCCACGTACTTTCTTTTGTTGAGCTTTCATACATTTATAGCTCTAGTGCATCTGTTGCATGGCAATCCCTACTCCTCATGTTGACATCAATTGATGGGCATCTCCATAGCCCGTTGATTAGCCTCGTCAATGTGAGACTTTCTCCTTTTTGTCTTCTCCACACAACCTCCATCATCATATTCTATTCCACCCATAGTGCTATATCCATGGGCTCACGCTCATGCATTGCGTGAGAGTTGAAAAAAAAAGCTGAAGCGCATTAAAAAGTATGAACCAATTGCTTTGCTGAAACCGGGTTTATGCATGATGGGAGTATTTTGTGTGACAAAAATGAAACATAGCCTAACTATATGATTTTGTAGGGATAAGCTTTCTTTAGCCATGTTATTTCGAAAAGACATGATTGCTTTGTTAGTATGCTTGAAGTATTATTACTTTTATGTCAATATGGACTTTTATCTTGAATCATTTAGATCTGAACATTCATGCCACAACAAAGAAAATTACATTGAGAAATATGCTAGGTAGCATTCCACATCAAAAATTCTGTTTTTATCATTTACCTACTCGAGGACGAGAAGGAATTAAGCTTGGGGATGCTTGATACGTCTCCAACGTATCTATAATTTTTGATTGTTCCATGCTATTATATTGCCCGTTTTGGATGTTTATGGGCTTTACTATACACTTTATATCATTTTTGGGAATAACCTACTAACCGGAAGCCCAGCCCAAATTGCTGTTTTTTGCCTATTTCAGTGTTTCGAAGAAAAGGAGTATCAAACGGAGTCCAAATGGAATGAAACCTTCGGGAGCGATCTTTTTTGAACAAACGCAGACCATGAGACTTAGAGTAGACGTCAAGAAGCAGCCGAGGCGGCCACGAGGGTCCAAGGCGCGCCCAAGGGGGGTGGGTGCGCCCCCCACCCTCGTTGGCCCCTCGTGGCTCCACTGACCTACCTCTTCCTCCTATATATACTCTCGTACCCTGAAAACATCCAGGAGCACCACGAAACCCTATTTTCACTGCCGCAACCTTCTGTAACCGTGAGATCCCATCTTGGAGCCTTTTCCAACGCTTCGTCGGAGGGGGAATCGATCATGGAGGGCCTCTACATCATCTCCAAGGCCTCTCCTATGAGTTGTGAGTAGTTTACCATAGACCTTCGGGTCCATACTTATTAGCTAGATGGATTCTTCTCTCTCTTTGAATCTTAATACAAAGTTCTCCTCGATCTTCTTGGAGATCTATTTGATGTAACTCTTTTTGCGGTGTGTTTGTCGAGATCCGATGAATTGTGGGTTTATGATCAAGTTTATCTATGAGAAATATTTGAATCTCCTCTGAATTCTTTTATGTGTGATTAAGTTATCTTTGCAAGTCTCTTCGAATTATCAGTTTGGTTTGGCCTACTAGATTGATCTTTCTTGCAATGGGAGAAGTGCTTAGCTTTGGGTTCAATCTTGTGGTGTCCTTTCCGAGTGATAGCAGGGGCAGCAAGGCACGTATTGTATTGTGGCCATCGAGGATAAAAAGATGGGTTTTATATCATATTGCTTGAGTTTATCCCTCTACATCATGTCATCTTGCCTAATGTGTTACTCTGTTCTTATGAACTTAATACTCTAGATGCGTGCTGGATAGCCGTTGATGTGTGGAGTAATAGTAGTAGATGCAGAATTGTTTTGGTCTACTTGTCGCGGACGTGATGCCTATATACATGATCATGCCTAGATAATCTCATAACTATGCACTTTTCTATCAATTGCTCGACAGTAATTTGTTCACCCACCATAATACTTATGCTATCTTGAGAGAAGCCACTAGTGAAACCTATGGCCCCGGGTCTATCTTCTATCATATAAGTTTCCAATCTACTTTATTTTGCAATCTTTACTTTCCAATCTATATCATAAGAATACCAAAAATATTTATCTTATCTTATTATCTCTATCAGATCTCACTTTCGCAAGTGGTCGTGAAGGGATTGACAACCCCTTTATCGCGTTGGTTGCGAGGTTCTTCTTTGTTTGTGTAGGTACAAGGGACTTGCATGGAGCCTCCTACTAGATTGATACCTTGGTTCTAAAAAACTAAGGGAAATACTTACGCTACTTTGCTGCATCACCCTTTCCTCTTCAAGGGAAAACCAACGTAGTGCTCAAGAGGTAGCAGTAGAGGGGGAGAAACATCATAAGATCCAGCTATAATAGCAAAGCTCGCGATACATCAAGATCGTGTCGAATCAAGAACACGAGAGAGAGAGAGAGAGAGAGAGAGAGAGAGAGAGAGATCAAACACATAGCTACTGGTGCATACCCTCAGCCCCGAGGGTAAACTACTCCCTCCTCGTCATGGAGAGCATCGGGATGATGAAGATGGCCACCGATGATGGATTCTCCCTCCGGCAGGGTGCCAGAACAGGCTCCTGAGAGGTTATTGGTGGCTACAGAGGCTTGCGGCGGCGGAACTCCCGATCTAGGTTATTTTCTGGAGGTTTGAGTATTTATAAAAAAAATTGGCGTCGGGAACACGTCAGGTAGGTCTCCGGCAGTCCACGAGGCAGGGGGGCATGCCCCCCACCCTCGTGGGCAGCCCGAGACTCTTCTGGCCCAACTCTTTCACTCCAGGGGCTTCTTTTGGTCCATAAAAAATCATCAAAATTGGCACATCAATTGGACTCTGTTTGATATTCCTTTTTCGTAAAACTCAAAAACATGGAGAAATAGAAACTGGCACTGGGCTCTAGGTTAATAGGTTAGTCCCAAAAATCATATAAAATTAACATATACATGCATATAAAACATCCTAGATGGATAATATAATAGCATGGAATAATCAAAAATTATAGATACGTTGGCGACGTATCACGGATGGAGAGCTGGTTGAGGGCGAGCGTGAGCCTGGCGCTGTGAGCGACGTAGCGGAGACTGACCGGGTTGGGGAAGGTCGCAGTAAACTCCCGGTCTGAGATCGGGGTCACCTCCCAATCCTAGTCCGAGTTGAACATGTGGCAAAGCTCCTCAGAGATGATGGCCGGAGAAGCCGTCTTGCCATCCAAGACCGAAATGTGCACGGTCATGGGTGGGGTAGCCCGGTCCTCGGGGATGTCCATTTGAAAGAAGACCATGTCGTTGAGCGCATACCCAAACAGCCCGAGCACACGGATGAGCTGGTGATCGGGGCAGAGCGCCACGGGGTGGTCCATCCGCTTGCAGCGAAAGCAAGCCGGAGGCTGAGTGCAGTCGCCTTGGCAATGGCCGGCGATCCCACAGTTGAAGCAGACAGCAGTCGCCGTCGGAGACGGTGCCGCAACCACCATGGGGTTGGAGACCGAGGAAGCCGGGCCACCTGGATGAGCCTGAGCAACATGCGTCTTCTTCTTCTTGGCAAAAGCCCCCCGGCCATTACGGTTGTTGTTGTTGTTGGGACCGGCCGGAGGGAACTGTGGTTGCCGCCGTGGGAGGTCATAGCAATGGGGCAGAGACGACGGCTCGCGCGCGGACTGGGCCGGGGAGTGCTACTTCTTGAGCTTGCGTTGGTTTTCCTCGAAGAGGAAAGGGTGATGCAGCAATAGTAGCGTAAGTATTTCCCTCAGTTTTTGAGAACCAAGGTATCAATCCAGTATGAGGCTCCTCAAAAGCCCCACGCACCTACACAAACAAACAAAGAACTCACAACCAATGCAATAAAGGGGTTGTCAATCCCTTCACGGCCACTTGCGAAAGTGAGATCTGATAGAGATAGTATGATAAGATAAATATATTTTTGTTATTTTATGATATAGATTGGAAAAGTAAAGATGCAAATAAAAGTAGATTGAAAGCTTATATGATAAAAGATAGACCCGAGGGCCATAGGTTTCACTAGTGGCTTCTCTCAAGATAGCATAAGTATTACGGTGGGTGAACAAATTACTGTCGAGCAATTGATAGAAAAGCGAATAATTATGAGATTATCTAGGCATGATCATGTATATAGGCATCACGTCCGTGACAAGTAGACCGACTCCTGCCTGCATCTACTACTATTACTCCACACATCGACCGCTATCCAGCATGCATCTAGAGTATTAAGTTCATAAGAACAGAGTAATGCATTAAGAAAGATGACATGATGTAGAGGGATAAACTCATGCAATATGATATAAACCCCATCTTTTTATCCTCGATGGCAACAATACAATACGTGCCTTGCTGCCCCTGCTGTCACTGGGAAAGGACACCGCAAGATTGAACCCAAAGCTAAGCAGTTCTCCCATTGCAAGAAAGATCAATCTAGTATGCCAAACCAAACTGATAATTCGAAGAGACTTGCAAAGATAACTTAATGACACATAAAAGAATTCAGAGGAGATTCAAATATTTCACATAGATAAACTTGATCATAAACCCACAATTCATCGGATCTCGACAAACACACCGCAAAAAGAGTTACATCGAATAGATCTCCAAGAAGATCGAGGAGAACATGGTATTGAGATCCAAAAAGAGAGAAGAAGTCATCTAGCTAATAACTATGGACCCGAAGGTCTGTGGTAAACTACTCACAACTCATCAGAGGGGCTATGGTGTTGATGTAGAAGCCCTCCATGGTCGATTCTCCCTCCGGTGGAGCACCGGCGAAGGCTCCAAGATGGGATCTCGCGGATACAGAAGGTTACGGTGGTGGAAATAGTTTTTCGTGGTCGCCTTTGATGTTCTCGGGGTACATGGATATATATAGGAGGAAGAAGTAGGTCGGTGGACGCCCGAGGGGCCCATGAGATAGGGGGGCGCACCCAGTAGGGGTGGGCGCGCCCTCCACCCTCGTGTCCGCCTTGACTACTTCTTGACTTGCACTCCAAGTCCTCTGGATCACGTTCGTTCCAAAAATCACGCTCCCAAAGGTTTCATTCCGTTTGGACTCCGTTTGATATTCCTTTTCTTCGAAACACTGAAATAGGCAAAAAAAACAGCAATACGAGCTAGGCCTCCGGTTAGTAGGTTAGTCCCAAAAATGATATAAATGTGTAAAGTAAAGCCCATAAACATCCAAAACGGGTAATATAATAGCATGGAACAATCAAAAATTATAGATACGTTGGAGACGTATCAAGCATCCCCAAGCTTAATTCCTGCTCGTCCTCGAGTAGGTAAATGATAAAAACAGAATTTTTGATGTGGAATGCTACCTAGCATATTTCTCAATGTAATTTTCTTTATTGTCGCATGAATGTTCAGATCCAAATGATTCAAAATAAAAGTTCATATTGACATAAGAAATAGTAATACTTCAAGCATACTAATCAAAGCAATCATGTCTTCTCAAAATAACATGGCTAAAGAAAGTTCATCCCTACAAAAATCATATAGTTAGGCTATGCTTCATTTTCGTCACACAAAAATGCTCCCAAATTATACACCCCCGATGACAAGCCAAGCAATTGTTTCGTACTTAAGTAATCTCAAACTTTTTCAACTTTCATGCAATACATGAGCGTGAGCCATGGATATAGCACTATGGGTGGAATATAATATGATGATGGGGATTGTGTGGAGAAGACAAAAAAAGAGAAAGTCTTACGTTGACGAGGATAATCAACGGGCTATGGAGATGCCCATCAATTGATGTCAACATGAGGAGTAGGGATTGCCATGCAATGGATGCACTAGAGCTATAAATGTATGAAAGCTCAACAAAAGAAACTAAGTGGGTGTGCATCAACTTGCTTGCTCACGAAGACCTAGGGCATTTTGAGGAAGCCCATTGTACGAATATACAAGCCAAGTTCTATAATGAAAAATTCCCACTAGTATATGAAAGTGACAACATATGAGACTCTCTATATGAAGAACATGGTGCTACTTTGAAGCACAAGTGAGGAAAAAGAGATAGTAACATTGCCCCCTTTTAATTTTTATTTTCTTTTTTTCTTTTTTTTGGGCCTTTCTTTTTTTCTTTTTGGCCTTTTTTTATTTGGGACAATGCTCTAATAATGATGATCATCACACTTTTATTGATTTACAACTCATGAATTACAACTCAAAACTAGAACAAGATATGACTCTATATGAATGCCTCCAGCGGTGTACCGGGATGGGCAATGAATCAAGAGTGACATGTATGAAAAATTATGCATGGTGGCTTTGCCACAAATACGATGTCAACTACATGATCATGCAAGGCAATATGACAATGATAATGTGTGTCATGATGATACACGGAACGGTGGAAAGTTGCATGGCAATATATCTCGAAATGGCTATGGAAATGCCATAAGAGGTAGGAATGGTGGCTGTTTTGAGGAAGATGTAAGGAGGTTTATGTGTGATAGAGCGTATCATATCACGGGGTTTGGATGCACCAGCGAAGTTTGCACCAACTCTCAAGGTGAGAAAGGGCAATGCACGGTACCGAAGAGGCTAGCAATGATGGAAAGGTAAAAGTGCGTATAATCCATGGACTCAACATTAGTCAAAAGAACTCATATACTTATTGCAAAAATTTACAAGTCATCAAAAACCAAGCACTACGCGCATGCTCTTAGAGGGATAGATTGGTAGGAAAAGACCATCGCTCGTCCCCGACCGCCACTCATAAATATGCACAATCTAAGAACACCTCGTGTTTCAAATTTGTTACACAACTTTAACCATACGTGCATGCTATGGGACTTGCTAACTTCAACACAAGCATTCTTTAAATTCATAATCACCCAACTAGCATGACTTTAATATCACTACCTCGATATCTCAAAACAATTATCAATTATCAAATTGATCATAGCATCCAATTCACTTCCTATGATAGTTTTTATTATACCCAACTTGGATGTCTACCATTCTAGGAACAATTTTATAACCATAGCAAATACCATGCTGTTCTAAGAGACTCTCAAAATAATATAAGTGAAGCATGAGAGACTAGAAATTTCTACAAAATTAAGCCATCGCCGTCCTCTAAAAGATATAAGTGAAGCACTAGAGCAAAAACTATCTAACTCAAAAGATATAAGTGAAGCACATAGAGTATTCTAATAAATTCCAATCAAGTGGGCTTCTCCCAAAAGGTGTGTACAGCAAGTATGATTGTGGAAAACTAAAAAGAAAATACTAATATCATACAAGACGCTCCAAGCAAAACACATATCATGTGGCGAATAAAAATATAGCTCCAAGTAAAGTTACCGGTAAACGAAGACGAAAGAGGGGATGCCTTCCGGGGGCATCCCCAAGCTTAGGCTTTTGGATATTCTTGAAAATCTTGGGGTTCCATGGGTATCCCCAAGCTTAGGCTCTTGCCACTCCTTATTCCATAGTCCATCAAATCTTTACCCAAAACTTGAAAACTTCACAACACAAAACTCAACAGAAAATCTCATAAGCTCCGTTAGTGAAAGAAAGCAAAACCACCACATAAGGTACTGTAATGAACTCATTATTTATTTAAATTGGTGTTAAACCTACTGTAGTTCTCTATGGTTCCTAGCCCTTAATACTAGCTATAGATGCATCAAAACAAGCAAACAACACACGAAAAACAGAATCTGTCAAAAAGAGAACAGTCTGTAGTAATCTGTAACCCTCAAATACTTCTGGAAATCTAAAAATCCTACCAAAATAGGAAGTCCTAGGCAATTTCTCTATTGATCTACAGAAAAAAGAATCAATGCAAAATCACGTTTCTGTGAATTAAAAAAACAAATTTCGTGCGTGCAAAGTTTCTGTTTTTCAGCAGAATCAAATTAACTATCACCATAGGTTATCCTATAGGTTCTACTTGGCACAAACACTAATTAAGACAAAAACACATCTAAACAGAAGGTAGATGCAAAATTTATTACTAAACAGAAACAAAAACAAAAAACACAAATAAAATTGGGTTGCCTCCCAACTAGCGCTATCGTTTAACGCCCCTAGCTAGGCATAAAATCGAGGATAGATCTAAGTAGTGACATAATAATAAGATAGATCTTGAAAACTCATCTCATATTCTCTACATTCAGCAGCAAGTTTTATTTGAGGCAAGCAAAAGTAACCAAAAGGGCTAAATTTAATGGGACAAAAGTCCCCAAGATCAATCACAGGAGGAATGGGTTCCTCCTTTGGCCCTTCATATTGCACAACTAATTCATCATTATAAGCATTCTTTTGGCAGAATTTTGTGAGCCTATACTCAAGAGAGTATCCTAGCTCATTATCTCGAAGAGAAAAATCATTATTAAGTTCGGAAATTCTATCAACTAGAACATTGGTAGGAACCTATTTTCTAAGGTTTTCATTGAAAGCAACATAGTCCAAAGATTGAAAACGCCTAATTTCCTCTTGATCGAAGAGGATCGCCTCTATGGGAGGACGACCGGCGTCCACCCTATAGTGCGCAAAGATTTCTTTGGCCTCTCTTATTATAAATATAAACTCATGAGCCAAAAAGATAGTAACAGCACGCTTAACAGAAGAATGCTCAATATTAGAAAATTCCAAGAAAATTCTTTGTATGCAAGGATGCATATGCATAAATTGTCTTTCAAGCTCAACTACAAGCATAGCGATGGCATCCGCAAGACTACTAGTTCTATGAAGAATAGAACCACCCATAGAAGGTAAAGCACTGGCACAAGTAAAGAAATCTTGAATAACACCTTTTCCAATAATGTTACCACTACCGATTCGAAACTTTCTAGTATGCAAGATAGGGGGTTCTTCAGCAGGAGCATCAGAATTTTCCATGTTATCATTATTGTGCATATCGACGATAATCTCCCCAATTTCAGACATAATGGCAAACAGAAGCGAGGAAGAAGAAGAGAGCAAGCGAAAGAGAGAGGAGATTGGGGAAGAGAGGGCGAATAAAACGGCAAGGGTGAAGTGGGGAGAGGAAAACGAGAGGCAAATGGCAAATAATTTAAATGAAAGGAAGATGAGTTTGTGATGGGTACTTGGTATGTCTTGACTTGAGCGAAGACCTCCCCGGCAACGGCGCCAGAAATCCTTCTTGCTACGTCTTGAGCTTGCTTTGGTTTTCCTTGAAGAGGAAAGGGTGATGTAGCAATAGTAGCGTAAGTATTTCCCTCGGTTTTTGAGAACCAAGGTATCAATCTAGTAGGAGGCTCCTCAAAAGTCCCACGCACCTACAGAAACAAACAAAGAACTCGCAACCAACGCAATAAAGGGGTTGTCAATCCCTTAACGGCCACTTGCGAAAGTGAGATCTGATAGAGATAGTATGATAAGATAAATATATTTTTGGTATTTTATGATATAGATTGGAAAAGTAAAGATGCAAATAAAAGTAGATTGAAAGCTTATATGATAAAAAGATAGACCGGGGGGCCATAGGTTTCACTAGTGGCTTCTCTCAAGATAGCATAAGTATTATGGTGGGTGAACAAATTACTGTCGAGCAATTGGTAGAAAAGCAAATAATTATGAGATTATCTAGGCATGATCATGTATATAGGCATCACGTCCGTGACAAGTAGACCGACTCCTGCCTGCATCTACTACTATTACTCCACATATCGACCGCTATCCAGCATGCATCTAGAGTATTAAGTTCATAAGAACAGAGTAACGCATTAAGAAAGATTACATGATGTAGAGGGATAAACTCATGCAATATGATATAAACCCCATCTTTTTATCCTCGATGGCAACAATACAATATGTGCCTTGCTGCCCCTGCTATCACTGGGAAAGGACACCGCAAGATTGAACGCAAAGCTAAGCACTTCTCCCATTGCAAGAAAGATCATTCTAGTAGGCTAAACCAAACTGATAATTCAAAGAGACTTGCAAAGATAACTTAATCACACATAAAAGAATTCAGAGGAGATTCAAATATTTCTCATAGATAAACTTGATCATAAACCCACAATTCAGTGAATCTCGACAAACACACCACAAAAAGAGTTACATCGAATAGATCTCCAAGAAGATCGAGGAGAACATGGTATTGAGATCCAAAAAGAGAGAAGAAGCCATTTAGCTAATAACTATGGACCCGAAGGTCTGTGGTAAACTACTCACAACTCATCGGAGGGGCTATGGTGTTGATGTAGAAGCCCTCCATGGTTGATTCCCCCTCCGGCGGAGCGCCGGCGAAGGCTCCAAGATGGGATCTCGGAGATACAGAAGGTTACGGTGGTGGAAATAGTTTTTGGTGGTCGCCTTTGATGTTCTCGGGGTACGTGGGTATATATAGGAGGAAGAAGTAGGTCGGTGGACGCCCGAGGGGCCCACGAGATAGGGGGCATGCCCAGTAGGGGTGGGCGCGCCCTCCACCCTCGTGGCCACCTCGACTGCTGCTTGACTTGCACTCCAAGTCCTCTGGATCACGTTTGTTCCAAAAATCACGCTCCCGAAGGTTTCATTCCGTTTGGACTCCGTTTGTTATTCCTTTTCTTCGAAACTCTGAAATAGGCAAAAAAACAGCAATACGGGCTGGGCCTCCGGTTAGTAGGTTAGTCCGAAAAATGATATAAATGTGTAAAGTAATGCCCATAAACATCCAAAACGAGTAATATAATAGCATGGAACAATTTAAAATTATAGATATGTTGGAGACGTACCAGGGAGCGGGAGTGTCGGACGGGCGACCGACGGTCGTGGTCACGCTCGCGGTCCCGGCCACGCCAAGGAGGTGAGAGGTCGCGGTCGCGAGACCAGCGCCACCCCGACCCAGCAGCCGAAGCCGAGGACTTGCCGCGGAGAATCTCCTCCCAGAGCTCGGACTCATGGCGCGAGCATTCCGGGAGGGAAGGCGGTTGTCCGGGGGCGGCGGGGGGGTCACGGCCTGAGGCCCGGTGCTTGGGGCGGGGCGCACCATCACCGGCGTCACGCACCATGGCGTCGGGGGAGCGGGAGGGAAGTATGTGTTGAGGAACGTGGTAATTTTGAAAATTTCCTACGCACACGCAAGATCATGGTGATGCATAAAAACGAGAGGGGAGAGTGTTCTCGATGTACCCTCGTAGACCGAAAGTGGAAGTGTTATGACAACGCGGTTGATGTAGTCGTACGTCTTCATGATCGACCGATCTTAGTATGGCACCTCCGCGATCTGCACACGTTCAGCTCGGTGACGTCCCATGAACTCCGATCCAGCAGAGTGTCGAAGGAGAGTTTCATCAGCACGACGGCGTGATGACGATGATGATGAAGCTACCGGCACAGGGCTTCGCCTAAGCGCTGCAATGATATGACCGAGGTCGATTATGGTGGAAGGGGCACCGCACACGGCTAAGAGACCAATGATCAACTTGTGTCTATGGGGTGCCCTCCTCCTCCGTATATAAAGGTGTGGAGGAGGGGGAGGGCTGGCCCTCTACAATGGTGCGCCATGGGGAGTCCTACTCCCATTGGGAGTAGGATTTCCCCCCTTCCAAGTAGTAGGAGTAGGAGAGAAGGAAGTGGAAGAGAGAAGAGAAGGAAGGAGGGGGC